>NC_057797.1:310501421-310514526 GCF_018294505.1 Triticum aestivum
TTACCAAATTAAACTTTGCATCAAAGTAGGTTGTCTAGATGTGCAACTAGGTGAGCAACCTATATGATGCGATAACAACAAGGAAACAAGCAAGCAAGAGAAGTAACACTAAAGAGCTTGCACAAGTAAAGGTAAGAGATAACCAAGAGTGGATCCAGTGAAGATGAGGATGTGTTACTGAAGTTCCTTCCTTTTGAGGGGAAGTACGTCTCCGTTAGAGCGGTGTGGAGGCACAATGCTCCCCAAGAAGCCACTAGGGCCACCGTATTCTCCTCACGCCCTCACACAATGCGAGATGTCGTGATTCCACTATTGGTGCCCTTGAAGGCGGCAACCAGACCTTTATAAACAAGGTTGGGGCAATCTCAACAACTTAATCGGAGGCTCCCAACAATAACATGAAGCTTCACCACAATGGATTATGGCTCCGTGGTGACCTCAACCGTCTAGGGTGCTCAAACACCCAAGAGTAATAAGATCCGCTAGGGATGAGTGGGGGAATCGAAAATCCCTTGGTGGAAGTGTAGATCGGGGCCTTCTCAACCACCCCCGAGCAAATCAACAAGTTTGATTGGCTAGAGAAATAGATCGGGCAAAAATGGAGCTTGGAGCATTAATGGAGCTTGAGCATTAATGGAGCTTGAGGGGAAAGAGGTGAGTCAACGGGGAAGAGAGGGACCCCCTTTTATAGTGGGGGCAACAATCCAACCGTTGCCCCACCAACCAGCCCCGCACAGGGCGGTAGTACCGCTAAGGGGGGGGGGTACTACCGCTGAGCCAGCGATACTGCCGCTCCAGCTAGCGGTACTGCCGCGCAGAGGGGAGGAGCAGGGATCAGGACCCAGCGCGGTACTACCGCGGTGGTAAGGGCGGTACTACCGCTCCGAAACGGTACTACCGCCTCTACTGCCGCAACTAGTGCCGCAAAACCCGACACGAGAAAAAGAGTCCTCGAGTCGAGGCGGTAGGAGCCAGACAGACCAGCGGTAGTACAGCTGCGGGGTCACCGGCGGTACTACCGCTGCGAAGCGGTACTGCCGCTTGTGGCCCTTCGGCGGTACTAACACTGGGTAGTGCGGTACTACCGCTGGGACACAGACAAGAGAGAGAAGATCTCTCCGTCGAGGCTGAGGACGAGGTGGTAGTGCCAGGCAGGCCAGCGGTAGTACTGCTGTGGAGTCATCGGCGGTACTACCACTGCGGAGCGGTACTGCCGCTTGTGACTCCTCAATGGTACTACCGCTGGGTTGCACGGTACTACCGCTGGAACCCAGACATGACACAAAAAGAGAAGAGATCTCTCCAATGAAGTGGAAGAGCTCTGAGGGTGAGAAGCTGATGTGTACGTGTTGATTCCACCCAAGAAATACCCCAGCGGACCCCCTCTTGATAGTACGGTGCCCTCTACGCAACTAGTCCATCAAAAGAGAAACGAAAGAGCTACACCGTCTTGAATGACACTCCGAAGGGAAGAAAACGTCTCGTGCCAAGGATGAATCTGTGAACTACTCAAAGCACATGATTAGTCCGCAAACATGTTGTCATCAATCACCAAAACTACATCGAGAGAGATATGCCTCAACAATCTCCCCCCTTTTGGTGGATTGATGACAACTAGGGATTTGCACAAGGAAAAGATATAAAAGAAAGAAAACTAAGAACTATAAAATATAGACGGGCTCCCCCTGAATGTGTGCATCTAGTTAGTGGAGCCTTTGGAAAGCAAGACACACACATCCGGATCAACACTCCCCCTATATTTTATAGTCCAACAATTCTAAGCACATGATATATGATGGAAGAGTATAAAATACTCCAGTACTGAATAGACATAAGTAATAAGGTAGCGATAGGGAGCATATGTCTCACACCATATGTCTAGAACTTAGGTCTCACAGGCACCAAACCAAACCAAACAAAGACAACGAGAGAACACACAAGAAAACACAAGACGACACAACACGGCAACAACACAAATCCCTAAACTCTCTCCCCCTTTGGCATCGAGACACCAAAAGGGCAAAGAGCGAAGCTACGACTCCAGGTGATGGCAAGCTGAACATCACATCTCAGCGTGATTGTCTGCATCTTCGTCGTTGGTCGGAAACTACTCGGCGTTGGAGTCGGTCCAAGGGCAATGCTGGTGAATCCATTCCTCCTCTTCAGTGATCTGTCCCTCAGAACCACTGGCAACTGTCGCTCCCAGGTGACGCATGAGCTCCTTGTGGCGCACCCTGGCATGCTTCTCCGCCACATGAGTCATGTACTGACCATGAGACTCCATGCAGAAAAGCTTCTTCATCTTGCGTTTAAGCTTCTTTGCCCATGAAGGTTCTGCACTACAGGGCCCAAAGTCCTCCTCGTGATCATCAGTGGCAGCCCCACCCTCAGTCTCCATGGCAGCAGCAGCAGCAGACGGACCCCCGGGTTTAGGCGCTGGGGTGCCCCAATTGTCCTTCTTCCTCAGACACTTGATCTCATGAGAAACCAAGTCTCCAGTTTCCAGCATCACTCTGGGATAGATCTGTGCCCAGGCCCTCTCAATGAGCCTCATGATGAATGGACCATATATCGGGCACTTGCGCTCAGAAATGACAGAGAGAAGTTCATATCACATAACATGAGAAATATCCAGGCTCTCTCTAGTGTTTGCTTCCTTCTCATGCTGACAGAAAAGAAGCATGTCCATGAGATATGAGTGGACCATATCCAGATTCACGATGCGAGGGAAGAAAGTCTCACGGAAGACATGATGGAGAATGTCCAGATACATAGATAGCTCATAGGTTTCCTTCTTAGTCGTTGGGTGAACCTTCACAGTGCAGTAGGGCCAAAGGGCTTGCTTGTGAGTGGATGTAGTATTGCGGTGAGGGCGGAAACCTACTGAAGTCTCAAGCCCGCGATCTTCCACATCAAGTAACTCCATGAAGGCCTTCCACTTGACGAAAAGCAACTTGCCATTGGTCATCCAAGTCAGAGTCCTGTCGGCATCCGTTCCAAGATGAACGGTAGCAAAGAACTGAGCCACCAAATCTGCATCGAAATCCTTGTTGAACTGCATGATCCTGAGAATGTTCAGCTAAGTGCACATCTGAAGGGCTTCGCCAAAGTACGCAGGGTCCTTCTCCATGGCATCAGTGTTGATGGAGCGAACATCAACATAGAGATTCTTCTTGGCCTTGATCACATCAAAATAGATGGTAAACTGAAAGCGGTTCCAGAATGAGCGGTTGACCAAAGTGGGATCTTGGTCCACCTCATAGGGATTGCGGCGACGCCTTTCCCAAAACTCCTTAGCAGTCATCTCAGTCACAGTATTTCCCTTTGGCTTGTTGGCGGATCTCTTCGACTACTGAGGTGGTGGAGGAGCACTTGCGGATGCACCTGCTGGTGGCAGTTGAGTGCTAGAGGAACCACCGGCTGGCTTAGAGGTGCGGTAGCGCTTTGACGTTGCACGCCCGGGGTTGACACGGCGAGCTTGATGCTCAGGATGTTCATCACCTGGAACCAACCACAAGAACACACAAAACAACCAGAAAGAACAAGCATAAGCCAACAAACACAACAAAAGGATCAAGGTAAGGCAGGAACATGATGCAAGTTGGCAGGCAGCGGTAGTACCGTGACATGCCCGCGGCAGTACCGCTCGAGGTCAAGCGGCAGTACCGCTCCAACGAAAGCGGTAGTACCGCTCGAGGCGGGGAAACAGCGGTTTCCTACTACCATGGTCAGATCCGGCACTACCGGCCTACCAAATTCAAAAATATTCCTACCAAACTCTAATCTAGATAGTCTAGTTGCCTTCTCCAACCTACTCAAGCCTAGATTTAGCCAAAAATCTAGAGATGCAACCACCATTGCCCCTAAGAAACAAGATCTGAAAACGAGACACAAGGAGAGAAGGAACGGGGGCAATACCGGCATCCATGGCAAGAGAACGAGGTGGGGATCGACTCCACCGAAGGAAATGGAGAGGGACGCCCCGGAGACGAAGATCCACCGAAGCCCTCCCGCGGCGAGGCGAGGCTGGAGAGAGGAAGAGGAAAGAGGGGGCAAAGCGAATGGGTATGGGGGAGAAGAAACCTCCCCCTGCCCCGATATAACCCCCTGGTCCCGTCCCTCAGCGGTAGTACCATGCTGGGGGCGGTAGTACCGCGCACCACCAGCGCTAGTACCGCCCAGCACGCCACGGCAACCAAACAACATGGCTTAGCTCGAAGGAAAACAAAAAGGCAAGAAGAGAGAGCACACCAGCAAACGGCCAAGACACACCTCTTCAAGAGAGGGCGGTGGCCGAGGCCACCTATGTTTGATTCAAGAGGTATGGTGCCGCGAAGATTTTAACCTTGGGCCCATGACCAAAACTCGTCTTTGAAACACAAGTACCATCAACAATGGCTAAAGTGAAAGACTTGATCAATTTATGCATAATGGGGGGAGGGAGAGTTCATTGAGAGAACAACACTCCCCCTATGTCCATGCCTACACCTAAACTAGACAGCAAATTGAGCGTGGTGGGGTGTGCAAGGGTTCAAGCCACATTGCTCGAATCAATGATATTTAGCTCATGCCTTAACTCGCGAAATCTTGCTTCATCCAAGGGCTTCGTGGAAATATCTGCAAGGTTATCATGAGTGTCGACATACTTGAGCTCGATCTCTCCTCGCCTAATGTGATCCCGGATGAAGTGATACCGAATCTCAATATGCTTCATCTTGAAGTGTTGCACCGGGTTGAGAGAGATCTTGATGGCACTTTCATTGTCACACCAAAGAGGCACTTTGTCACAAGTGACACCGTAATCCTTTAAAGTTTGCCTCATCCATAGGAGTTGTGCACAACAACTACCGGCCGCTACATACTCCGCTTCGGTGGACGAGAGAGACACACAACTTTGCTTTTTGGAAGACCAACTTAGCAAAGAGCAACCAAGGAATTGACACCCTCCGGAAGTGGACTTCCTATCCACTTTGTCTCCCGCCCAATCGGAATCAGAGTACCCAACAAGCTTGAAGTTTGATCCTCTTGGGTACCATAAGCCAAAGTTTGGGGTATGAGCCAAATATCGAAAGATTCGTTTGACCGCCACATAGTGACTTTCCTTCGGTGCGGCTTGAAACCGTGCACAAATTCCCACACTCAACATGATATCCGGTCTAGATGCACAAAGGTAAAGCAAGGATCCAATCATGGAGCGATATAGCTTTTGATCCACCACTTTACCATTGGGATATATGTCAAGTTGGCACTTGGTGGGCATTGGAGTGGAAGCCGACTTGACATCACTTAGCTTGAATCTCTTGAGCATGTCTTGAGTGTATTTGGCTTGGTTGATGAAGGTTCCTTCTCTTCTTTGCTTCACTTTGAACCCTAGAAAGAACTTCAACTCTCCCATGGAAGACATCTCGAACTTTGAGGTCATGAGAGCGGCAAATTCCTCATTGAAATCTTTGTTAGGTGAACCAAAGATAATATCATCAACATATAATTGGCACACAAACAACTCCCCTTTGACCTTCTTAGTAAAAAGAGTGGGGTCGATTAGCCCAACTTCAAAAACCACGGTCTTGTAACAACTCGGTAAGGTGGTCATACCACGCACGTGGGGCTTGTTTAAGGCCATAGAGTGCCTTATCGAGTTGATACACATGATCGGAAAAGTAGGGATCCTCGAACCCGGGGGGTTGCTTGACGTAAACCAATTCATTAATAGGACCATTAAGAAAAGCACTCTTCACATCCATTTGTTGTAACTTAAAGTTATGATGAGAAGCATATGCAATCAACATGCGAATGGATTCAAGACGAGCAACGGGAGCAAAGGTTTCACCATAGTTGATACCCTCGACTTGGGAGTAGCCTTGTGCTACCAAACGAGCCTTGTTGCGAATGATAATCCCATGGGCATCTTGCTTGTTCTTAAATATCCACTTGGTTCCAATGACATTGTGGTTCCCCGTTGATCTTGGCACCAATCTCCATACTTTGTTGCGCTCGAAATTGTTGAGTTCTTCATGCATGGCATTGAGCCAATCCGGATCTTCTAGCGCCTCATAGACATTGTGGGGTTCGACACAAGAGACAAACGCATGATGCTCACAATAGTTTGCTAATTGTCTACGAGTGCTTACTCCCTTTCTTAAGCTTCCAAGCACATTCGTCATGAGATGATCCTTGGTGGAGAGCTTGGAAGCAACCTTGACAGCACGACGCTCCAAATCCTCCTCGAGGGTGAGACGAGGAGTGGTCACTTGATCATCTTGAGCGTCGTCTTGAGCTTGTTCTTGTTCTTGAAGTTGCTTGGAGGAGAGAACTTGACCTTGGGCATCACTTGATGTGTCAACACCGTCTTGAGCATGATCTTGCCCTTGGTCATGTTCTTGAGGACGAGGGCCTTCATGTTGTTCTTCGGAAGCGTGTGGGCCTTGGGTTGGTGATGGCTCCACTTGAGTGGAGCATTGTCCTTATCCTTCGGCCACAAGGGGTTCCTCAATGGGTAGGATAAAACCAACACCCATTCTTCTTATGGCTTGATGAGGAATTTCATCACCTACATCACAAGTGCCACTTTGCTCCACTTGGGAGCCGTTATTCTCATCAAACTCCACGTTACATGTCTCCTCAATAAGTCCCGTGGATTTATTGAGGACACGATAAGCATGAGAGTTTGTAGCATAACCAACAAATATGCCCTCATAAGCTCTAGCCTCAAATTTAGACAACCGAACACCTTTCTTGAGAATGAAACACTTACACCCGAACACCCGAAAGTACTTGAGGTTGGGCTTGTTACTGGTGAGTATCTCATATGGAGTCTTGTTCAAGCCCTTGCGGAGGTAGAGCCGATTGGATGCATGACACACGGTGTTGATGGCTTCGGCCCAAAAGTTGTACGGAGACTTGAACTCCGCCATCATGGTCCTTGCCGCATCCATCAACGTCCGGTTCTTCCTCTCCGCAACACCGTTTTGTTGAGGGGTGTAAGGTGCGGAATATTGATGCTTGATCCCCTCATCACTAAGAAACTCATCCAAGGTGTAGTTCTTGAACTCGGTGCCGTTGTCACTTCTTATTGTCAAGATCTTTGCATTATGTTGACGTTGTGCTTCATTTGCAAAGTCAATGACGGCTTGTTGGGTCTCGCTCTTCCTCTTGAAAAAATACACCCACGTGTATCTTGAGTAGTCATCCACAATCACCAAGCAATACTTCCTACCTCCAAGACTATCGAAGGATGGAGGCCCAAAGAGATACAAGTGAAGGAGCTCCAAAGGCCTCTTTGAGTAAATGATAGTCGTGGGAGGGTGAGCCTCTCATGTAGCTTTCCTTCGATACAAGCACCGCAAGCACGATCTTTATCAAAACTAACATTCGTTAGTCCACGGACATGGTCCCCCTTGAGAAGACTTTGCAAAGATCTCATATTGACATGGGCTAGACGGCGATGCCAAAGCCATCCCACATCAACTTTAGCCATTAGGCATGTCACGGTCTTAGTGGGTCGCTCCGAAAAGTTAATCACATATAGACCGTTCTCGACATGCCCAACAAAGGCTACTTTAAGAGTCTTGCTCCACAAGAGGGCCACAATATTGATATCAAAGAAAGTGGCAAAGCCCATGATTGCAAGTTGACGAACGGAAAGTAAATTGTATGCAAGGGACTCAACAAGCATGACCTTCTCGATCGTGAGATCATGAGAGATGACCACCTTGCCAAGTCCCAATACCTTAGAGGATGAGGCGTCACCCCACTCGACATTGGTGGGCATAGATGGAATCTTGTGCACGTCCACCACCAAGTCCTTGCTTCCGGTCATATGATTTGTAGCTCCGCTATCGAGCAACCATGATCCCCCACCGGAAGCAAACACCTTGTTGGTGGCTTTAGCCATGAGGCATTTGGCGGTGATGCTCTCATTGGGTGAGTCGAAGAGGGACACCCGTGGAGTCGTCGCAATGGCAACGGAGGCCATGGCAACCGACTCATCACCTTCATCATCGTCGTCATCCTCATTGTACTCTTATTGTACCACCAATGCCTTGGGAGGAGTCTTCTTGGTGAAGTTGCTCTTGTTGGGCAACGACTTGGCCTTGTCCTTTCGGATGAGCTTGCCACCATTGTCTCCCCTCTTCTCATACAGGCACTTCGCAACAAAATGACTCACGTTGCCACAATTGTAGCAAGTCCTTACACGTTGCTTGCTCTTCGTGCCACTTGAGTTGTTCTTGTTAAAGTTTGGCCTCGAGTTTTTCTTGCTCCAAAATTGCCTTGAAACGAGTGCCATGTGTTCATGATATGCATACTTTGTATCCTCGGGGTTGCTCTCCTCTTCTTCCTCCTCTTCTTCTTCAACGGAGAGCTTGGCCTTCAATGCAAGGTTGGGCTTCTTTGCCCTTTGAGAACGAAGCACCGCATTGTCAGTGGTCTTGTCCAAAATGTTCATGGCCACAAACTCATCCAACACTTCGCTTGAGGTCAAAGTGTGGAAGTCCGGTCTTTGACGAATGACGGAGGACATGGCCTTGTGGTAGGGCATCATTGCCTTGAGGAATTTGCGCTTGATCCAATTGTCATCCGTGTCCTTGCTCCCGTGATCTCTAAGTGAGAGCGCGAGTTTGGTTACTCTCCGATAAAGCTCACGAGGTTCTTCATCTTCTTTCATTGCAAACTCATCGGCCTCATCTTGCACCACTTCATAGTTGGAGCGTTGAATGCTTGCGCTTCCCCGATAGAGGGAGGCAACACAAATCCATGCGTCTTTGGCCAAGGCGAAGGGCCGAAGATGAGGTAGGTCTTCGGGTGGGATTGCATCTTGAATGATGAAGAGAGCATTCTCATTGAATTGATTATCCGCGGCTTCTCGTGGAGTGAAGTTGCTTGGATCATGCGGATAGAAACCTTCTTCAATGATTCTCCAAAGGTTAGTGTTCACATGATTTAAATGACGTTTAAAGCGGTAAACCCAAGAATCAAAGTCCTCATTTTTCACAATCTTAGGGGGAGGACCGGCATGATTCAAATGAGTGGAAGGAACTGGTCCACCATAAACAAGTGGTGGTTCCACGTGAGCAAAGATGCTGGTGCCATTTTTACCACTAGAAGAAGGAGCCTTTTCACTACTAGCTTCCCCCTTGTCGGAGATAGCATCCGTCACCTTGTCGATGGGATCACCCACTTTCAACGGTGTGGTGGATAGTTTAAGCCCCTCAAGAAATTTAGTAAACATGCTTTCAACCTCGGTCGTCATGGAGGTTTTCAATGTCTCCAAAGCCACATTGAACTCCTCATGAGAGACCGAGGTTCCCCCATCGCCCATAGACGAGGTCGGATTCACACCAGAGTGTTCCTCCACACCATCTACAGTATCAACCATACTCTTTGGACGGTAAAGTCCTGAATAAAGAGACGAGGCTCTGATACCAATTGAAAGGATTGATATGGTTTACTAGAGGGGGGGTGAATAGGAAACTAACAATTTTTAACTTCTCTTTACCAAATTAAACTTTGCATCAAAGTAGGTTGAGGGAGTCCTGGATTAGGGGGTCTCCGGACAGCCAGACTATCTCCATTGGCCGGACTGTTAGACTATGAAGATACAAGATTGAAGACTTCGTCTCGTGTCCGGATGGGACTCTACTTGGCGTGGAAGGCAAGCTAGGCAATACGGATAGGGATATCTACTCCTTTGTAACCGACCTTGTGTAACCCTAACCCTCTCCGGTGTCTATATAAACCGGAGAGTTTTAGTCCGTAGGACACAACAACTACAACATACAATCATACCATAGGCTAGCTTCTAGGGTTTAGCCTCTCTGATCTCGTGGTAGATCTACTCTTGTACTACCCATATCATCAATATTAATCAAGCAGGACGTAGGGTTTTACCTCCATCAAGAGGGCCCGAACCTGGGTAAAACATTGTGTCCCCTGCCTCCTGTTACCATCTGGCCTAGACGCACAGTTCGGTACCCCCTACCCGAGATCCGCCGGTTTGACACCGACATTGGTGCTTTCATTGAGAGTTCCTCTGTGTCGTCTCCGTTAGGCTTGATGGCTCCTACTATCATTGATAGCGATGCGGTCCAGGGTGAGACTTTTCTCCCCGGACAGATCTTCATGCTCGGCGGCTTTGCATTGCGGGCCAATTCGCTTGGCCATCTAGAGCAGATGGAAAGTTACGCCCCTGGCCACCAGGTGAGGTTTGGAAGCTTAAATTACATGGCCGATATCCGTGGAGATTTGATCTTCGATGGATTCGAGCCTCTGCCTTGTGCGCCATGCGGTCACGATGAGCATGACTTAGCTCTCCCATCGGACAGTGCTAAGGAGATCGCACAGGCAGCCGCTCCGACCCTCAATTCGGAGCCAGTTGCGCCTTCCGCGGACGGGTGGATGGACCCCGCCACGGAGGCCTTACCCTCAGCGGCGATCGAGCCAAACATCGACCTTGCCTTGCACGAGAACCGTGTTGTTAAGCTGCTGGATCCTTCTCCGGCTACGGACTCCGAACCGCCTGCGCCCGTTCCTATCGAATCCGATTGGGCGCCGATCATGGAGTTTACCTCCACGGATATTTTTCAGCACTCGCCCTTTGGCGACATACTGAACTCATTAAGGTCTTTCTCCTTGTCAGGAGAATCCTGGCCGAACTATGTCCGGCAGGACTGGGATGCGGACGACAAAGAAATTCGAGGCCCACCCACCACCCACTTGGTAGCACTATCGATGACTCAACCAACATGCTCGACTTTGACTCTGAAGACATCGACGGTATGGACGACGATGCGGGAGGCAAAGAGGAACCACCGCCCACAGGGCGCTGGACGTCCACCTCATCGTATGACATATACATGGTGGATACACCCAAAGAAGGCAATGGCGACGAGATAAACGGAGGATGACCCCTCCAAGAAGCAAGCCAAGCGCGGACGTCAGCGGCGCCGCTCTAAGTCCCGCCAAAGCAAAAGTGGTGATACCGGCACAGGAGATAATAACACTCCAGATAGTGCCGAAGACAACAACAATCCCCTCCGGCAAGATTTAGAGCAGGAGGATGGAGGAGCCGTCCCTCCTGAGAGAGCGGCAGACGAAGAGGAGGAGGATGACAATTACATGCCCCCCTCCGAAGACGAGGCAAACCTCGGCGACGATGAATTCGTCGTACCAGAGGATCCCGTCGAACAAGAGCACTTCAACCGCCGGCTTATGGCCACGGCAAATAGCCTGAAAGAAAAAGCAGCAACAGCTTCAAGCTGATCAAGATCTGCTAGCTGACAAATGGACTGAAGTCCTCGCGACCGAGGAATATAGACTCGAGCGCCCCTCCAAGAATTACCCAAAGTGCAGGTTACTACCCCGACTGGAGGAAGAAGCGCATGATACGGCTGATCGGCCACCTCGTGGCCGCGATAGAGAGGCATTCCAACCAACAACTCAGCCTCCACCCCGACGCCATTCAAATAAAAAGGCATGGGGAGATACGCCAGGCCTGCGAGACATATTGGAGGACAAAGCAAAGCATGCAAGATCGATCTACGGATCACGAGGGCGCGCCACTCTGCGAGAGGATAAATGTCACGCTGGATATGGCAAAAGCAAATCCGGCTGGGCCGAGCACAGTGGACAAGACCCATTCGAGCCGCGTCGCGATATAGCCCAATACAGAGGCGCCACACACCCCTTATGCTTCACAGACGAAGTAATGGATCATCAAATCCCAGAAGGTTTCAAACCTGTAAATATTGAATCATACGATGGCACAACAGATCCCGCAGTATGGATCGAGGATTTCCTTCTCCACATCCACATGGCCCGCGGTGACAACTTACACGCCATCAAATACCTCCCACTAAAGCTCAAAGGACCAGCGCGGCATTGGCTTAACAGCTTGCCAGCCGACTCCATTAGCTGTTGGGAAGATCTGAAAGCCGCATTCCTCGACAACTTTCAGGGCACTTATGTGCGACCACCAGAGGCTGATGACTTGAGCCACATAATTCAGCAGCCAGAAGACTCGGCCAGGCAATTCTGGACTCGGTTCCTTATAAAGAAAAATCAAATCGTCGACTGTCCGGATGCAGAGGCCTTAGCGGCTTTCAAACACAACATCCGAGATGAGTGGCTAGCCCGGCACCTTGGTCAGGAAAAGCCGAAATCTATGGCAGCTCTCACGGCGCTCATGACCCGCTTTTGTGCGGGAGAAGACAGCTGGCTGGCTCGCAGTAATAACATATCAAAGAACCATGGTACTTCAGATACCAAGGACGGCAATAGCAGGTCACGTCGCAACAAACATAAGCGCCGCATTAACAATGATAATAACGAGGATATGTCAGTCAATGCCGGATTCAAAGGCTCTAAACCCGGTCAGCGGAAAAAGCCATTCAAACAAAGTACGCCGAGACCGTCTAGCTTGGACAGTATACTCGATCGCTCGTGTCAAATACACGACACCCCAGAAAAGCCAGCCAATCACACCAACATGGATTGTTGGGTGTTCAAGCAGGCCGGCAAGTTAATTGCCGAAAACAAGGACAAGGGGCCACATAGCGATGACGAGGAGGAGCCCCGGCAGCCACACACCGGAGGATAGAAGAGGTTTCCCCCACAAGTGCAGATAGTGAACATGATATACACAACCCACATCCCCAAGAGGGAGCAGAAGCGTGCGCTCAGGGACGTATATGCGTTCACTACTGGAATCAGCTACTTTGCCATCAGCCAGCTCTTTGCCGTCTGCTCGCAGACGGCAAAGAAGCTCTTTGCCATCAGCTACCCAAAAGCAGATGGCAAAGAAACGCTGGATGGCAAAATAGGCCTTTGCCACCAGCCATCTCTTTGCCGTCAGCCAGCTGACGGCAAAGATTCATTGCCGTGAGCTGGCTGACGGCAAAGAGAGAGGTGGCCCCCACCGCTAGCCCGTTTAGAAAAAACTTAACGCCCCACCTCTTTGCCGTCTGCTAGCAGACGACAAAGAGGGATAAAGGCGGACGACAAAGGGCAGCGTAACTAACGGCCCCCACCCCCCGCCCGTTACTCTCTCTACTCTCCCTCTTCCCTCCCCGACGCCCACTAGATCCCCACCCACCGCTGCCCCTACCGC
>NC_057797.1:310515701-310559512 GCF_018294505.1 Triticum aestivum
GACAACCGACCCCCCGACCCAGAAACAGCACCCCGACCCCGACACGGCACCCCGACACCGACAGGACACCCCGACCACCGACACCTCCCGAAAAGGTGTTCTTTGGCCTTCCAGAGGCCGACGGGGTCATATATTTGTGAATTATTAGTTAGGTCATATTTTTTTCGATTTTGTTATGAAAAACATCATATATAATTGTGTTGATCGTGTAGTTTTAAATGTGCAGTTGTTTCATCGCTACGAGGTCTGGTGTTCGATGACCTCGCCGTGCGTTTGACGAGCTCTGCCCCTTCGTTCGTGGGTGAGCACAAATGACAAGTCCTCCTCCCCCATTAATTATTTGATCTATTCCGATGAAACTTGATAGCTAGCTATATATGTGTCTTGAATCATCAGTATGCGTAACCAATATGTGTCTCCCGTTCGAAAGCGTCATAGTTATAAATATGCATGCATTTGCATATTTATAACCTTGATTCTTTCGAATTGTCCAACGCTATCCATGGACAGCCCGAGTATGTGTAGATTGGGTTTGTTTTCCCATATGCTTTGCTCCGGATCCGACGCATATATTTCGTCAGTGCCTCCCCTGTTGTTCTCCGGGTACACATCCTCTCTGTTTATTGCAGAGACGTGTATCAGGAGAACAGCGGGGAGGTGCTGCCGAAATTTTGCGTCGGATCCGGAGCATAGCATGGGAAAATGAACCCAATCTACACATACACGGGTGGGATTAGGACCTATCATTACCTATTAGAGTGTAGGTTGCATGGACGTAATAAAATTGACAAAGTAGATCAACTAATAAAATTGACGTCAATGTGGCCTTGCACATGTTGATGCCAATGAACCCTATGAGCCCGTCATTGATTATAGTGATGATGATGATTATGCATTTATTGATGATACTGATCGAGATTATTAGTAGTGTCAGGTATTACATTTTTTTATGTTGTACTTGATGATGATACACTTAATTGATACACATATTATTATTCATGTCGGTCTTTTTTTATGTTGTACTAATTTCGTTTACTGTTTGTCATGGCAGGTGTTGAAAGATGGTGGGCGCTGGTCGGGAGCGTGGTCTGAGGTCTTCCATTCCAGATGCACCTCTCCGCCGAGCGTTGCTGGACAGTATGGCCACACCGCCGGGCCCTTCTTCGTCAACCGCGGTGCCCAGCAGGGGACGAGGTAGGAAGAGAGGAGGTGGGGTACGTGGTCGTGGGAGAGGAGGTAGGGTGACTACTACGGCGCCTTCCTCGCCGCCACCCCCAGCTATTTCACCCGAGCATGTGACTGCTAGGGTGGACTCGTCCGAGGAGGAGGCTACACGGACTCCGGCCCATGAACCTCCGGTCCACGGGTCTTGGGCCCACGAGCCTCGGGTCGACTGGCCTTCGGCCCACGTGACCCCGGAGGAGCACACGTCCGGATGGGGTACCTGGCCGGATCAGCCCGAGGAGCCGAGTGGCCATGCTGATGATGGCGGGGAGCCGACTGATCTTGAGGAGGAGGGGGGCACCGTCTACCAGCGTGGTGCTACACGGCTCCCGTCCGTGCCGGTGACCCGCGAGCAGAGGTGGTTGATTTTCCCTGATGGGGAGAGGTACGTAAGTGCATTTAATATTTTCATACCTTGTGCATTCATGTTTTTTCAAATAACTAATGCGTTGGCCTTGTCATGTTGCAGGGGTTGGGACCACCATCATAGTGTCCGCCGGCCCAACTCCGTCCTTGGAGTTCTTTGCCGGCAAAACTTCCCGGGGTTTGTCACGTTGCCTGGTGAGGGTCGGCTTCCAGAGCTTGGATTGAGCTGGGAGCACTACGTGGCTGCCCCGGCCCCGCCGGATGAGATTATCGACGGTGTCGTGTGCGACACAAGGGCGGACATGGTGATCAAAAAGTTCTGGGTAATTTCTCCTTTACACCATTTAAAAATCTTCAACTAGCTAGTTATTAATTGTACTAATCAATATTTTCTCACTTGATTGCAGACATTCTACAGGTGTGAGGAGGGATACGAGGAGGACGCGGCACATGTTATCGAGAACGTCTGCAAGCGCCTACTCCAGAATTTACGGCACGAGGCTCGGGTGCAGGCTGTTCGAGACTACTACGCCTTGCGTGGTATCAAGAAGACCAAGCCGGCGTGCCGCGATAAGTTCCTGAGTAAGGAGCAGTACATGAAGGTAATTCTTAAGGCCTTCTCTACTTAAGTTCCTTCATTTAGTAATTCTTAGCCGTAGTGCTCAAGTTTCTATTTGCTAACTTAGGCGCCTCCGAGATGGTGTGCGGATCGGATGGATTGTTGGGAGGTGTTGGTCGATGAGTGGTGCTCAAAACAATGGCTAGCCCTCCACAACGAGGCCAAGGACAAACGTGCCCAAATGGAAGGTGTGCCACACCATCAAGGCAGCTCCAACTTATATCAGTCCGGGCGCAACTGGGTATGTGGTTTGCTTCATGATTCATGCAATTCATTCATCATGCTAGCTTGATCCCTTTAATTACTAATTTTCATTGTTTCTCTCTTTCAGGCACGCTACAATAAGGCGGATAAGGTGCCAGAGGTGTATGACCTGTATGCCATGGCCCACACTGCCTCTTTCAAGAAAGTCAAGGCTTTCTCTCAGTCTGACCTCGATGATGCAAACAACTTCACCAACATCTCCTCACACAACAAGCTCGTGAGATATAGAGATGAGGGGAAGGCGAGGAAAGGGGAGGTCTTTAACCCGAGCCAAGGTCCCATTGATCCAGAGCTGTTGATGATATCTGGTGGCGGGAGGTCCCATGGCTCCATAGCCATTGGAGATGGACTTATCCGTTGTCCTAGCACTCTCCCGGAGATCAAGGCGCGCCAGTCGAGCTCCGCTCCTGAGATAAGGCCTCGTGAATGGCCAGTGCAACTCGCCATCAAGGTTAGTGATACGTACTCAGTTATCTTTCTCCATTACATTGTGTGCGCTTCCATCAATGATTACAAATGGTCATGTGAGTGGTGTTGCAGGCTGCTATACAGAGTGAGAGAGATAGAACGGAGAAACTTCTGGGGGAGGCGGCGGAGAGGCAGCGGGAGTTGGAGGAGAGGATGACAAAGATGATGGAGGAGGAGAGGGCACGGAATGACATGCAGGCACGGGCCATGTACGAGCTCCTTGTGGTAAGTTTCTTCTGCAGATTAGCCAAAACATTCATGTAGTGTTTGTCTCATTACTAACTAGTATGACTGAGTCGTCAAAACCAAATGTGCAGTCTGTGTGCAAGAAGACAGGTCAGACCGCTCCGCCGATGCTAGTGATTGCTCCTGGGACCACGGTGAGTTTTATTTGAATGGACATTACTTGCTAGTCTTAACATTTGACTGTCATCATGCTAACAAGACATTGGAAATGATCTTTGGTGCAGCGTAACTCCAGACAAGCATCGCACGATCCTTCTCCAGCTACCGACACGAGCCACCCCGCTCCTACACCTCCTGGATCTTGGTAAGTTTATCTAGTGTTTTGCTTAACACATGCATAAAGACCTAGACTTAGCTTTATTTCCTCCAATGCTTACCATAATGACCTAGACTTAGCTTCTTCTCCTCCAAAATGACTTAATAAGCTTACTGACCTCCAAAACCATCCATTTTACCTAAGTTAGCTCTAAAACGATCTGTACTTAGCTTACTTATGTCAAAAATTGCATAATTAGCTTAGTTAGCTCATAGATGATCCATTTTACCTAAGTTAGCTCTAAAATGACCCATTTTACCTAGGTTAGCTTATAAATGATCCAGTTCATCCAAGTTAGCTCAAAAATGACCCATTTTACCTAGATTAGCTCCTAAATGATCCATTTTACCTACGTTAGCTTTAAAATGACCCATTTCACCTAGGTTAACTCCAAAATGACCCATCTTACCTAGGTTATCTCATAAACGATCCATTTTAACTAATTTAGCTCATAAACGATCCATTTCACCAAGTTAGCTAAAAAACGATCCATTTCACCTAAATTAGCTCTTAAATGATCCATTTCACCTAAGTTAGCTCAAAAAGATCCATTTCAACTAAATTAGCTCATAAATGATCCATTTCACCTAAGTTAGCTCAAAAACGATCCATTTCAACTAAGTTAGCTCATAAATGATCCATTTCACCTAAGTTAGCTAAAAAACGATCCATTTCACCTTAGTTACCTCAAAAACGATCCATTTGACCTTAGTTAGCTCATAAACGACCCATTTCATCTAAGTTAGCTCATAAATGATCCATTTCACCTTAGCTAGCTCATAAACGACCCATTTCAACTTAGTTAGCTCATATATGATCCATTTCACGTAAGTTAGCTCATAAATGATATACTCTTCTTGTTCTAGTCTTCTTCTTGTTCTACTCTTCTTGTTCTAGTCTTCTTCTTGTTCTACTCTTCTTCTTGTTCTACTCTTCTTGTTCTAACTTTCTTATTTTTCATTTTGCAGATTTCATTCACTTGACGAAAGCTTGCATAGATGGAGTGCTCCTTATCCCTTTCTCTGTTTCTTTTGTATCATTGAACTATGCATGTATCGTTGGATGAAACTGTTGTAATATATATGGTTGGATGCCTCTATGTTGAACTTGTTATGTATGATGGAACTATGCATGTAATATATATGGTTGGATGATGAAGTTATGTGTTGGATATCTTATATGTTTGCTCTGTAATGGCCTTTTGAAATATATCTATATATGTCATATATATTTGTGATGAAAATTGTTGGATTTAATAAAAAACAGATAAAAGAGCCAATATGCAGGCTCTTTGCCGTCTGCCACCGACGGCAACGGGCTCTTTCCCGTCAGTCGCGGACGGCAAAGAAGACACGTGGCATCCAGCTGTGCTTCCTGGGAGCTGACCCATTTGGTCAGTTTGCCTACAGTGGCAGACGGCAAAGACTTTGCCATCAGTGGCAGACGGCAAAGAACCTGCCATGTAGTGACGTGTAGATGACATCATACGGCGGACGGCAAAGACACTAGAAATTTTGCCGTCAGCGGCGGACGGCAAAGGCCTGCCGTTAGCCACTTAACGGACTGACAGCGCAATTATTGCCGTCCGCTCTCTTTGCCGTCTGCCGCAGACGGCAAAGGGCCTTTGCCGTCAGCCGCCAGGAAGCAGACGGCAAAGTAGCTGTTTACCGTAGCCTACTTTGCCGGAGCATTTTGCCGTCCGCGGTTGACGGCAAAGGCCTTTGCTGTCCGCCGTTCATGCCTTTGCCGTCCGCCGTGGCAGACGGCAAAGTAGCTGATTCCTGTAGTGGTTGGAGCCAGTCACCCCAAAATTCAACCCGTGGTCCTCCTATCCGATCACTTTCGATCGCAGGGACCATCCCACTAGTATCCGTCATGGCGGATTCACCGCACTGGTTCTGGACCCAATCATTGACGGATTTCACCTCACTCGAGTCCTTATGGATGGCGGCAGCAGCCTGAACCTGCTTTATCAGGACACAGTGCGCAAAATTGGTATAGACCCCTCAAGGATCAAACCCACAAAAACGACCTTTAAGGGCATCATTCCAGGTGTAGAGGCCCACTGCACAGGCTCAATTACACTGGAAGTGGTCTTCGGATCCCCGGATAACTTCCGAAGCGAAGAGTTAATCTTCGATATAGTCCCGTTCCGCAGTGGTTATCACGCGCTGCTCGGGCGAACCGCATTTGCTAGATTCAATGCAGTACCGCATTATGCATACCTCAAGCTCAAGATGCCAGGACCTCGCGGAGTTATTACAGTCAATGGAAACACAGAGCACTCTCTCCGAACAGAGGAGCACACCGCGGTCCTCGCAGCAGAAGCGCAAAGCAGCCTCTCAAGGCAATCGACCAGTTCGGCGCTTCAAAGCCCGGACACCTTCAAGCGCGCTCGGAGCAATCAGCAAATAGACCGCCTGGCGCGATCTGAGCTCGCGTAGCAATACGGCGGCCACCCCAATCCCAGCCCAACGGCGAAACTCATGACATGCGTACATAATTACGCATTAAAAATACCATGGGCACAGGTGGGGAGGGGGGCACAACTGCGACATGCCCCAAGACGCGGCTTAAACCGCACTAGGGGCTTCCCCGTTTGGTTATTTTCCTTTTTTTCAGGACCTTAATCTCTGGAAACACTGCCCGGCAGCACTATTGCCGAACACATGATGCAGCAACCAAGGAGGCAGACAGCTACGTCATACCACGGAATTCCCAGGTGGATTACAGTAACGAGCGAAATATTCAATTTAATATCATTCCTCAGCTTGCCCTTGGAAGGGACATAGTCCTACTCTTTGCTTATCACACTATCTGCATCACTCTGCTTTAACGCAATTTTTTGAATAAACAATGCATGACATTACGACTATTATTGCATTCTTGTTATATATATATATATCTATGTGTTCATTAATGACGCCTTGCAACCATACACTTTGGTACGGCCAATACACCAGGGGATTACGTACCCCACAATACGGTGTGAAAAGTCCGAACACTTTCACAAGTGCAGCACCCCGAACTTATAGCATTATATGCATCAGCTCCGAATCATGTCTTTGGTCAAATATTGGGTTTGCCCGGCTCCTATGTTTTGGTACCTTACGTTCCGCTCTATCGGCTAAGGTAGCTCTAGGAGAACTACTGCGATTGTGCCCCGGTTCTGCTGGGTTTAGCACCTCAGTAGAGAAAGCTAAAACTGACTGTCATGATAAGGCGAGAGACTGGTCGTTGTTCAGCGAGGTTTTCGAGTCCCTAAAGACTTATGCCGCTTAGAGCGAGGGGCCGACACTGTCCGGCTTAAAGGCGTGTATCACGCTCCAAATTCAGCCTTCCGAATACCAGGGGCTTTGCCGAAATTTAAAATTATAGAATTCTATGGCTAAGTGAGAGTGATAAAGCATTATTACTCCGGTTGCCTTGTTCGCTGTGCTGAGCACCTCCCTCGAAGGACCCAAACATGGGAACAAGAGTGCTCAGGTTTATCCCAAACACCCCAGCACTCGTGGCATGGGGGCAGAAGCCGAGGACTAGCCATCTCTTAGATTGGATAAACAGCCAAACAGAAGGTAATATTTTAAATTGAAACAACCGTTGCATAGCGCATATGAAACAACTTTTCATAAATACAGGATAAAACGAGCAAGTCTCACTCAAATATTACATCTTTTGAACACTCGTCCGCTATGAGACGGGCACCTGGCAGAACACCCTCATAGTACATCTCGGGGTAGCGGTGCTCCTTGCCCTCCGGCGGCCCCTCCTTGATCAGCTTCATGGCGTCTAGCTTGACCCACTGCAATTTCACACAGGCGAAAGCTCGGCGTGCACCCTCAATGCAGACAGATCGCTTGACGACCTCCAACCGCGGGCAGGCATCCACAAGCCGCCTCACCAGGCCGAAGAAGCTGTTCGGAAGGGCGTCACCAGGCCACAACCGGACTATAAAGCCCTTCATGGCCTGATCGGCCGCCTTATGTATCTCGACCATCTGCTTCAGCTGGTCGCTCATTGGCACCGGATGTTCGGCCTCAGCATACTGAGACCAGAACAACTTCTCCATAGAGCTTCCATCCTCAGCCTAGTAAAATTGTGCGGCATCGGACACGCTGCGGGGCAAATCTACGAATGCTCCTGGAGAGCTCCGGATTCGGGTAAGTAATCGGTAATTTACTTTTACATGCTTGCTTTGCATATAGAATGCCTTACCCGCCGTTATCTTCTTCATTACGTCAATCTCCTGGAGGGCCTTTTGGGCTTCGGCCTTGGCACTTTTTGCGCCCTCGAGGGCCGTGGCAAGCTCAGACTCTCGCGTCTTTGAGTCAAGCTCCAACGCCTCGTGCTTCGCCACGAGAGCCTGGAGCTCTTGCTGCACCTCGCCCACCCGAGCCTCGTGCTTCTCTCGCTCCGTGCGCTCCTTGGCCGCGTTATCTTCGGCCTTGGTTAGCGCTTGCTTTAGGGTCGCCAGCTCGGTCATGGCCCCTGGCGAATATGTGATGATCCTGTCATTTTGCAATCGCGTCTTCTTTTATATATACATATCTATAGACAGGGTATTACTTACCCTTGTTCTCCTCGAGCTGCCTCTTGACAAGGCCGAGCTCTTTCCTGGACCCTTCGAGGTCCTGCTTTAGTACGGCGACCTCCGCAATCAGTGTGGCGGACGCCAGCAGCGAAGCCTGCATATGCATATTGACATACTTATATTAGACTCCTGCGATATTATTTGATCCTCTGTTCGGCTTTTCTTTGTGAACACCGAACAAAACATTAGGGGCTACTGTCTATGCGGTAATATTTCTACTACATTTTAAAACACTTACCTCAAAGCCTGTTAGAAGGCTGGCACAGGCTTCCGTCAACCCGCTCTTGGCGGACTGAACCTTCTAGACCACCGCACTCATAATAGTACGGTGCTCCTCGTCGATGGAAGCGCTGTGAAGCGCTTCCAGCAGATTGTCAGGCGCCTTTGGATGGACAGAGGTCACTGGCACAGGCGTCTTGCCCCTCTTAGAAGGAGGCCGCCTGCCCGAGCCTAGAACCACTGGAGGTTCCGGCGCGGTGTTCGGCTGAGGGCCGAACTCGGAGCTTTTAGGGGCCCCGTCCCCTCGGCTCCCGGAGTCCGGAAGGTCGCCTTGAGGCGCCTCCAGGGCTGTCTCCCCTCAACCCGGTGCCTCTTGAGACAACACCTCAGTGTCGTTAGTAGGATGAGGGGAGGTGGCGGTCGGGACTGGATCGCTATCCATGTCCGATGAGCCCAGGGAGCCGTCCGATGATACATCGATACTGGCTCGTGGCGGCCTGCATAATTATGTTCGGCATTAGGGAAAGCAGTGCGACAAAGGAATACTATGAGTTACTCTGGTACCCGAATACTTACGATCTCCCCAGGGGCTTGGCCCTGGGCAACAACTCGTCTTCGTCTTCATCGGTGGCGGTGGAGCTGTCCGGAAGGAGAGTCCTTCCCTTCTTGGACCCTTCGGCCCCCATAGTCGGGACGACCTTCCTTTTCTTGTCTCCCCCGCCTGGAGGGGGAGCATCTTCTTCTTCCTCCTCGTCTTCGGGGGAGGAGTATGCTGCAGAGTTATCGGACGATGAGTCCGATAACACCTGGCACCGGGAACTCTTTCGGGTTCCCTTGGCCTTCTTGGTCTTCTCCGGCACCTTGTAAGGAGCCGGAGTCAGCATCTCCGTCAGGAGAGCACCCGCGGTGTCTTCGGGCAAAGGGGCCGGACAGTTAATCTGCCCCGATGTCTCCACCCAGTCCTGTCAAAGGCATGGAGATTAGACCCCGCGCATGATTAAGCTAGGGGAAATAAATGTCCTACATGACGTATTAAACTCACCGAACACGCTAGGCGCTTTGCGCTTAGTCCGTGGTCCTCGGCGAGAGAACGAGGGACCTCGGCGCCCTTGAACAGCACCTTCCAGACATCCTTGTGCATCGTATCAAAGAGCTCTCTCAGAGTCTGGTGCCGGGCCGGGTCGAACTCCCACAAGTTAAAATCCCGTTGTTGACATGGGAGGATCCGGCAGATGAGCATAACCTGGACTATGTTGACAAGCTTGAGCTTCTTGCTTGCCATACTCCGGATACATTTCTGGAGCCCATCCAGCTCCACCGATGAACCCCACGACAAGCCCTTCTCTTTCCAGGAAGTGAGCCGTGTAGGGAATCCGGATCGAAACTCGGGGGCTGTCGCCCATTTGGTGTCGCGCGGCTCGGTGATGTAGAACCATGCCGATTGCCATCCCTTTATTGTCTCCACAAAGGAGCCTTCGAGCCATATAACGTTGGGCATCTTGCCCACCATGGCTCCGCCGCATTCTGCTTGTTGGCCTCGTACCACCTTCGACTTGATATTGAAGGTCTTTAACCACAGGCCGAAGTGGGGCCGGATGCGGAGGAAAGCCTCACACACTATGATGAACGCCGAAATGTTGAGGATGAAGTTCGGGGCCAGATCATGAAAGTCCAGCCCGTAGTAGAACATGCGACCATGGACGAATGGATGGAGGGGAAACCCCAGTTCGCGGAGGAAGTGGTGGAGGAAAACTACCCTCTCGTGAGGTTCCGGGGTAGGGACGATCTGCCCCACAGCGGGCAGCCGATGCGCGATATTCACAGCTAAGTATCCGGCTCCGCGTAGCTTCTTGACGTCTCCCTCCGTGATGGAGGAGACCATCCACCTGCCTCCCGCTCCGAACATGGTTGGAGAAGGTGGAGGTGGGAAGTGTGGACTTGGGCGCTAGAGCTCGAGTGTGCGAAAATGGATGAGCAAAGGAGGAAGAAGGCATGGATGAAAAGGTGAATCCTTATCCCTTTATATGGGCAGACGAAACTATGCGCCCCCCACTAGCCTGGTAAAACTCGCTTATCCCCCAAGCGTCGTAATCGATGGCGCAGTTGGGTTACCCACGCCCGTATTGATGAGAATCCTGTAATAAGGGGACACGATCTCTGCTTTGACAAGACGTGTTAAAAAACTGCCTCGCGTTATGTGCGGGGCTAGTTAAAGGAAACGGTTCGAATAATCACCGGGCCATGACATAATGTCATGCCGCCAAAACAAGTCAGCAAATTAGATTTGCGAAAATATTATTCTCTCTATGGTGGTATGTGGAACTTATTCTGCAGGGTCGGACACTATCCTTGTATTCAAATTATTCCATGGTGTATTCGGAGGAGGAACCCGCCTTGCAATGCCGAAGATAATACTGTGCACCGGACTCATCGTCATTGAAGCCTGGTTCAGGGGCTACTGAGGGAGTCCTGGATTAGGGGGTCTCCGGACAGCCGGACTAACTCCATTGGCCGGACTGTTACACTATGAAGATACAAGATTGAAGACTTCGTCTCGTGTCCGGATGGGACTCTACTTGGCGTGGAAGGCAAGCTAGGCAATACGGATAGGGATATCTCCTCCTTTGTAACCGACCTTGTGTAACCCTAACCCTCTCCGGTGTCTATATAAACCGGAGAGTTTTAGTCCGTAGGACACAACAACTACAACATACAATCATACCATAGGCTAGCTTCTAGGGTTTAGCCTCTCTGATCTCGTGGTAGGTCTACTCTTGTACTACCCATATCATCAATATTAATCAAGCAGGACGTAGGGTTTTACCTCCATCAAGAGGGCCCGAATCTGGGTAAAACATTGTGTCCCCTGCCTTCTGTTACCATCCGGCCTAGACACACAGTTCGGGACCCCCTACCCGAGATCCGCCGGTTTTGACACTGACATAGGTTGTCTAGATGTGCAACTAGGTGAGCAACCTATATGATGCAATAACAACAAGGAAACAAGCAAGCAAGAGAAGTAACACTAAAGAGCTTGCACAAGTAAAGGTAAGAGATAACCGAGAGTGGGTCCGGTGAAGACGAGGATGTGTTACCGAAGTTCCTTCCTTTTGAGGGGAAGTACGTCTCCGTTAGAGCGGTGTGGAGGCACAATGCTCCCCAAGAAGCCACTAGGGCCACCGTATTCTCCTCACGCCCTCACACAATGCGAGATGCCGTGATTCCACTATTGGTGCCCTTGAAGGCGGCAACCGGACCTTTACAAACAAGGTTGGGGCAATCTCCACAACTTAATCGGAGGCTCCCAACAATACCAGAAGCTTCACCACAATGGACTATGGCTCCGTGGTGACCTCAACCGTCTAGGGTGCTCAAACACCCAAGAGTAACAAGATCCGCTAGGGATGAGTGGGGGAATTGAAAATCCCTTGGTGGAAGTGTAGATCGGGGCCTTCTCAACCACTCCCGAGCAAATCAACAAGTTT
Source organism: Triticum aestivum (assembly GCF_018294505.1). Lineage (NCBI taxonomy): Eukaryota > Viridiplantae > Streptophyta > Magnoliopsida > Poales > Poaceae > Triticum > Triticum aestivum. The sequence goes on from NC_057797.1 coordinate 310,527,500, forward strand.
AATTGGCTAGAGAAATAGATCGGGCAAAAATGGAGCTTGGAGCATTAATGGAGCTTGAGGGGAAGAGGTGAGTCAACGGGGAAGAGGGGGACCCCCTTTTATAGTGGGGGCAACAATCCAACCGTTGCCCCACCAACCAGCCCCGCACAGGGCGGTAGTACCGCTAAGGGGGGGGGGCGGTACTACCGCTGAGCCAGCGGTACTGCTGCTCCAGCTAGCGGTATTGCCGCGCAGAGGGGAGCAGCAGGGATCAGGACCCAGCGCGGTACTACTGTGGTGGTAAGGGCGGTACTACCACCTCTACTGCCGCAACTACTGCCGCAAAACCCGACACGAGAAAAAGAGCCCTCGAGTCGAGGCAGTAGGAGCCAGACAGACCAGCGGTAGTACAACTGTGGGGTCACCGGTGGTACTACCGCTGCGGAGCGGTACTGCCGCTTGTGGCTCTTCGGCGATACTACCGCTGGGTAGTGCGGTACTACCGCTGGGACACAGACAAGAGAGAGAAGATCTCTCCGTCGAGGCTGAGGACGAGGCAGTGGTGCCAGGCAGGCCAGCGTGTAGTACTGCTGTGGAGTCACCGGCGGTACTACCGCTGTGGAGCGGTACTGCCGCTTGTGACTCTTCAACGGTACTACCGCTGGAACCCAGACAGGACACAAAAAGAGAAGAGATCTCTCCAATGAAGTGGAAGAGCTCTGAGGATGAGAAGCTGATGTGTACGTGTTGATTCCACCCAAGCAATACCCCAGCGGACCCCCTCTTGATAGTACGGTGCCCTCTACGCAACTAGTCCATCGAAAGAGAAACGAAAGAGCTACACTGTCTTGAATGACACTCCGAAGGAAAGAAAACGTCTTGTGCCAAGGACGAATCTGTGAACTACTCGAAGCACATGATTAGTCCGCAAACATGTTGTCATCAATCACCAAAACTACATCGAGAGAGATATGCCTCAACACTCCCCAACACGCAACTCTCTCTCACAGGATATGGATTTGGTGGAAAGAAGATTTGAGTGGAAAGCAACTTGGGGAAGGCTAGAGATCAAGATTCTTATGGTGGGAATGGAATATCTTGGCCTCAACACATGAGTAGGTGGTTCTCTCTCAGAAAATGTGTATTGGAAGTGTAGGTATGTTCTGATGGCTCACTCCATGAATGAAGAGTGGGTGGAGGGGTATATATAGCCTCCACACAAAAACTAACCGTTACACACAATTTACCAATCTCGGTGAGACCGAATTGAGAAACTCGGTCGGACCGATTTAGCAAACCTAGTGACCGTTAGGATTTTCCGTGGGACTGAGATGCAACTCGGTAGGACCGATATGGTTAGGGTTAGGGCATAACGTAATCTCGGTGAGACCGATTACACAAACTTGGTGGGGCCGATTTTGGTAATAAGCTAACCAGAGAGTTGGTCAGGTAAACTCGGTGGGACCGATTTGCTCATTTCGGTGGGACCGAAATGTTACAAAAGGGAAACAGAGAGTTTACATTGCAATCTCGGTGGGACCGATCACTCATCTCGGTAGGACCGAAACGTTAGGAAGGGAAACAGAGAGATTACAACCCCATCTCGGTGTGACCGAGATCCCTATCGGTGAGACCGATTTGCCTAGGGTTTGTGGCAGTGGCTATGACATCTGAACTCGGTGGCGCCGGATAGAAAGAATCGGTGGGGCCGAGTTTGACTTTTGGTTTAGGTCATATGTGGATGTGGGTAAGGTAGTTGAGGGGTTTGGAGCATATCACTAAGCACTATGAAGCAAGAACCTCATCAAGCAACACCTCATCCCCTCTTGATAGTATTGGCTTTTCCTATAGACTCAATGTGATCTTGGATCACTAAAAATAGAAAATGTAGAGTCTTGATCTTGAAGCTTGAGCTAATCCTTTGTCCTTAGCATCTTGAAGGGTGACGGTGTCCTGGACTAGGGGGTACTCAACACGTCATCTCCCGATCTGATAGATTGGGCCGAGGACCCCCGTGGCCGTATACTCATGGGCCAGTTCGGACAACTGCCGCATACAAGGAAGATTCCACAAGACTTGGCGATCAAGACAAGGACTTCTCCCCACCGGTGTATTCGGCTAGGACTCTTGTTAACCTGGGCCTCTGGAGCATTATATAAACCAGGGCCAGGCTAGTCGATAGATCATATATACATACAATCATACCATAGGCTAGCTTCTAGGGTTTAGCCTCTACGATCTCGTGGTAGATCAACTCTTGTACTACCCATATCATCAATATTAATCAAGCAGGACGTAGGGTTTTACCTCCATCAAGAGGGTCTGAACCTGGGTAAAACTTCGTGTCCCTTGCCTCCTGTTACCATCGATCTTAGACGCACAGTTCGGGACCCCCTACCCGAGATCCGCCGGTTTTGATACCGACATTGGTGCTTTCATTGAGAGTTCCGCTGTGTGATCGACAAAAGGATCGATGGCTCGCCTGCAGATCAACTGCGACTTCGGCATCCTCGTCACCAGCTCGACTGGTCACCTTGGTTCGAGCAAGAACTGCGCCCCGTGTTCGGATCACCATGTTCGGAAGAGGGCCTTCATCAACAGCAACTCCGATCTCTATCAAGATCATGGAGGAATCGTCCATGGATCTCGGGGGCTCAACATCAACATTGCCCTCGGGCGACTGTGCTGTTTTTCCGGACAGCGAACGCGTATCCGCCGCCACCGCCTCCTCGAGCATCACTTTAACGATCGCTTTGGTGGAATTGTGCGGAATCGAGTCTACAACAACCCTGGAAAATTTCGTCGAGTTCCGATGGAGGAATCTCTGGCAATCTATGATATACCGGAGCCCTGTCAAATCTGGACGGGAATGTGGACGAGTTTAGGGCGTGGTGTCCAGCTTCTAGCTCGGACGTCCTTTGAAAGATCCAACCGTTGATCGGCTGCGGAATTCCTATATCTAGACCTCTCAAAATTTCAGCTCGATCCGACCGTCCAAACTCCAGGAACCTTCCGATTAGTGCATCACTTTTCGGATCTGTTTTCTGCACGAAAACGAATCCGACCCGAGTTCGTCTTTTTTATGAACAGGATTTCGGACATCCCTTTTGAAGGAAGTTTTGTATGAGGTATTGTGTTTTGTTCCCGAACACATCCCACTAACTTTAAGATCTTTTGAACATGATCTTTAACATCATGCTGGTGTCAAACCAGTCCGGCAATATTGCTCCACGGCTGCCGACCTGCGCTAGACATGTCGTCACTTTGTTGAGCCGAGCTCAACTTCTTCGAATCATCATCTCGGCAAGCCGAACAAGAGTCCGGCATCACGAAGGATAAATCATCACCAACATCGCCGCCCCATGGATTACACGAAGCGGGCATACCGGCATCACCGCACGGTCGCTTCATCAAGCCGGCATCGACCATGTCACGACCTGCATCGGCAGGGCCGCACTATTGCTTCTTCAAGCTGGTGTCCATCACGCCGACCTACTTCGACTCATCAGCTGACATCGAGGCTTCGCCATCTCTTCATCAACCTACTCCAGTAATGGGTGTGCGGATCGAGTCCCAATTTTGGGAATCACCTTCCTTCGGATTGCTACAACAAATAAACCAGGTGCTATTAATCCTAGTATTTTTTGCTTGTTTGGGTTCAATTTTTCATAAGGAATTATTGCTCTGGTTTGTCCATCATATGTACACAGGTCTATCAAATGGTGGCCGCATTAACGATGGTCGCATGGTGGTCCGGTCAGTCTCCGTACATAGTCCGGCGAATGCCGCATCCGGAACTCGGACTGACCTGTGAATTCAGGCTTTGCCACGCCTTTACCGCATCACGCCGACGCCCTGCATCGACATTGACTTCGGCGCCGGGCCATATTTCTTTTATTACTCACTTTGCATAAATTATTTATTATGCAACATTTTTTTAATTATCATTATTACTATTATCTCCGGTTTGCACTATTTTTTGTGCACAGGAAAACGATCCGGGGACTTCAGCGTCACTCTGCCGGTCTGCATTGACCGTGCTATGTCACCACTTCGTCGTGTCGAGCTCTCCGGTCCACCACCTCGGGACCGGCTTGGGGGATGGAACCTTGCCCCGCTTCAAGCTCGGACCGCGTCATCAATACTGAACACATTAACCAGCTAAGTCGCTTTCATGCTCAAAGCTTTAATTTCTAACTTCTGTTTGGTTCGACCAAGCATTATACTTTTTTGGAAAAAGTTGCTTGTAAATTTTTTTCATTGTCCAAACTTTGTTTGTGACACACAAATTCAAGGACCCAATTCACTTGGGGGTTTCCTTTATGAAGCTTTTCCTCTTGCATGTGATTATACTTGTACGGCTTCGTTCCTTGTTCGTGTATTATGCCACAATATGCACCATATTGACTTAAGAGATTTGCAAGCTGGGTTGCCTCGCTCCCGTGTTTACCCCTACGTTCCCGATTGTTCGGCTAGGGAGTAAAGGGAGCACCTCTGCGATTGTCACAATCAGGCCGCCTGAGCTGGACCTCAGACTGGGTGAAGCCGAAAGCTAGCGCTCTTATAGTTTTCAATGATGGTCGGCACACAACGGAACTCCTGAGTACAAAAAATCTATTGCACATGTCTCATAATAACAATGAGCACCGAAGAATGGTATCGGTGGGGGTACTATTTTCTTTGAAGATGCTTCTTACACTTCACGGTAATATAGCATAAGTTCCCTGAGCGTGCTTTGTCTGTTACAGCCTTATGGCCTGATTGCCTGGTTATTGGAAACACCGTCGATATTCTCGACCGATGGAGTACATAACACTTTTCGGTCCTTAACCGAAGAGGGAGAAGCTGATGGTCGGTTAAGACATGTTTAAAGTTCGGTTGAACATATGTATGATATAAGCACTCCGGTACATGCAATCATTCTTCTACCCAAGTCACTTGGGGGCTCATAAGTTTACTTGAGCCGTTTTATAATAAGTGTTCTTCTTCTTAGTCGTTGCAAAGTTTTATTATTATTATTATTTATCACTCCTTTTTTCGACACGAGTGTGCGGTCACTAGCCAGGGAGCCTAATTTCTCTCTCAAAGCCACTAGAGTTTATTTTGCTAAGCTGGCCTGATGAGAAGTACTCCGCCCTTGGGATAGGAGGTTGAAGCCGTAGGCTGACCCGCTCGAAGTCTTGAGATAGGATGTATCATGTTAAAGCACGACAGAAGCACTTCTTTTTTCTAAGACCAACTTTCGGATTGGCACCGAACACTTGATATTGTTCGGACGTCATGTTTTTACTAATGTTTCTTGGTTTTCCAAGGTTTTTGGCACTTTTAAACTATTTGTGCTTTTCCAGCATTAGTCTCACAGTGCAACGCCGGACACCCTTAGGGATTCGGCAAACACATTTTCAGATATTGCTATATATGCATCGGTTTTGAATTGTGTCTTCGGTCAATAGCTGGGCTGCCCGGCTCCTGCACTTGCTTCCTACGTTCCGTTTTGTTCGGCTAGGCGTGCAAAGGGAGAACCACTGCGATTGTGCTTCCAGCTCACATGGTTAAGCACCTCAGTGGAGAAAGCCAAAAACTGACTTTCACAATAAGCGTAAACTGGTCAGCGATCCGATGACTATGTTAGATGATGGGCCATTCATAACATTGGCCGAAGTGTTTACGGCTCAGCACCGATACACACCTTGAGGGCTACTGGCTATATATCTCGGCAGAGAATAAATTGCACCAATAAAAAATATTAACAAAAATCGGCCCACATTCAGGGTGGTGCACCACCTCGGAAGTAGTCCAGCATAAAGCTCGGGCGTTAGTGGCTGGCTCCATAGAGGGCATTTCCGACATTAAGCTCGGCTAAACTCCTTCAAACTTCTTTGAACCAAGGTGATTTACGACACCTCGGATACAGTCCGGCGTTGGAGCTCGGATACATAGTCCGGCGTTGGAGCTCGGATACAGTCCGGCGTTGGAGCTCGGATACATAGTCCGGCGTTGGAGCTCGGATACATTCCGGCGTTAGATCTGGGAAGCGGTCCGGCGTTGGTGCTCTGCTGCAAAAGATACCTTGAATACAGTCCGGCGTTGGAGCTCGGACGCAAGAGGACGCTGCCGCCCGGGAACAATTTCAAACCCGAGGTGTGGCATAAAAATAACTAGGCATTAATAAAGGCCGGAAACTTAAAGGGGCTCCTCGGATACCCGATGTATAAACTTGTCGAATTCATTTCGGCGATCCTCAAGATCGAAGATGAGAAGATTTGTTGAACCAGTTTTCAAGACCGACGACCGAAGATGAAGAACAGTTCGGAAGAATCGAGGAGCGTCCCTAACTTGAAGACCGGTTCAGGGGGCTACTGACGGTGTCCTGGACTAGGGGGTACTCAACACGTCATCTCCCGATCTGATAGATTGGGCCGAGGACCCCGTGGCCGTATACTCATGGGCCAGTTCGGACAACTGCCGCATACAAGGAAGATTCCACAAGACTTGGCGATCAAGACAAGGACTTCTCCCCACCGGCGTATTCGGCTAGGACTCTTGTTAACCTGGGCCTCTGGTGCATGATATAAACCAGGGCCAGGCTAGTCGATAGATCATATATACATACAATCATACCATAGGCTAGCTTCTAGGGTTTAGCCTCTACGATCTCGTGGTAGATCAACTCTTGTACTACCCATATCATCAATATTAATCAAGCAGGACGTAGGGTTTTACCTCCATCAAGAGGGCCCGAACCTGGGTAAAACTTCGTGTCCCCTGCCTCCTGTTACCATCGATCCTAGACGCACAGTTTGGGACCCCCTACCCGAGATCCGCCGGTTTTGACACCAACAAAGGGGTTCCACATCCTTTAGTCCATGCCACTTAATTTGTTGAACTTGTCTGAAACATACTAGGTAAAAGTATTAGTCCAACAAGAGATATGTTGTCATTAATTATCAAAATCACCCAGGGAGCACTTGTGCTTTCAGTCTCCCCCCTTTTTGGTAATTGATGGCAACATACATCAAAGCTTTAGATAGAGATATAGAGAATAGCAAGTAAAGCTTTGGAAAGGCATGTAACAAGCATAGGCTCCCCCTACATGTATGCAATCATGTGAATATGGAATATAGAAGCATGTGAGATCATAACCATGACAGAGTAGCAATGTGTTATGTATCTTGGCTATATGCATCAGGGCAAAAGATATGAATATGGGAAATGTACCTTCATGCCCACGAGTCCTTGCAAACAGTATGTACATTAGAAAGAATTTCTCATACACATGACTATGATGCATATACTTACCTTGTGGTCTTGAGTTGGCTAGGATGGGATGAGCATGCGTAAACATGGTTAGATAACACAGATGCACCCACTAGCTAGAGCAAACCTCAAGAGTACCAAGACTGGGATGACATGTAGAGTGAGTACAGAGTACCACGATAGATATTGACATGTCCCCAAAGAGAAAGATATGCAATGAATTTAATAAATTTCTTTCCCTTGGATGTCTTGCTCCCCCTGAATCTAGCATGGGATACTGGGAGAAGATAGGGAACAGAAAAGCAGAGCTCAAAGAAACAAATGAACAGAGCTAATGCAAATAAGAACATATGAACATGTCTTTCCCGCAAGAAGACATGTGGCATCTCTCCTCTAGAACATCAAGCATCTGGGATCCTTGAATATTACTCTTTCCTAGAGTAGTCCCTCCCCCTAGAGATCTCTCCCCCTAGAGATATGATTAAGCTTTGATGTGATCTCTCTCTCCCCCTTTGACATCAATTTCCAAGAAGGGTCTTCTAGAATTTGTTGTGAACGGGTTCGGTCCTTGAATCACAGTACAAAGCATTAAGGTAAATGTGATGCTTGCACAGGACAAGATTCATTGAGTGGAGTTGGATCAAGAATAAAGCAGGAATAAATGGCAAAATGTTTTTCCTGCAGTGAAATCAGTGTCACCGAGTTGTATGCTTCGGTTGCTCCGAAAATCTTCGGCTAGACCGGAGACATGAAACCGGTGGAACCGAGTTCATCACAGAGAAAAACACTTGTCACCTAAGCTCACTGGAAAAATAAGATCTCACAAAGATTTGCAATGAATTGGATGCAGCAAATGCAGAACAAAAAGCAAAGAAAAGAAACTAAAAGATCTAGATAAAGTTTTTTTGAAAGGGGAAACAAATATGCATGAGACAAATGCAAGAACACAGAAAAGAACACAAGAGAACTTCATCTAGAGTTGGGCGGTGACAAAGTCACCTATGTTAGAGTACATTGACTTAGGAGTCAAGTGAGATCACTTGATCATAGGTCGTACTCATCGTTTAAGCTCAAAATTGGGTTACCATTTTTTGTTTAAGTATCTTGATGTATTCACATCTTGTCGAGTTGCTTTGACTCATGACTTGGAGTAAAGCTACTCTAAGATGGAATAACATACCTTGGGTGGCGGTGTTGATCTTGATCATGTAGTTGAACTTGTGTGGGTTGCTCAAGGTTGATGTAGCCCATCAAGAGTTGGGAGAACCCTTTGGATTTTGAGTTCATCTACCTACATGGGTTAGTTTTCGCAAGTAAGAGCACTTGTGTATCCAACATGACAATCATGAAACTCAACATAGGATTTGTCAAAGGATATGTTTGAAAGTTTTCGTGCTTCCTTGTCATCAACCACCATTGTGTAGATACTTGGTGATGTAGAGATTGCTCAAGATGTGAGTGAGTTGCAATCTCATAGAATTAGATTCATCCAAGTACCTACAAGGGTTAGATAACATGCAAGATGCAAATGTTCAAGACATAAGATAATCACCATAGGAGAAATATCAAGAGATTAGTCGTAAGCTCAAGTCTTGCATGTATCCAATGGAGTTCCTACTCCAAGTTTGAAGCATCAATGATGTTCAATTCACCTCTTAACCTGCAAAACACTTTCTCATCAAGTAGTTTAGTGAATATATCTGCTAATTGCTTATTGGTGCGAACATGCTTAAGGTTTATGTCACCCTTAGCAACATGATCTCGAATGAAATGATGACGAACTTCAATATTCTTAGTTCAAGAGTGTTGCACGGGATTGTGAGCAATCTTGATAGCACTTTCATTGTCACAAAGTAATGGAACATGTTTCACATATATTCCATAATCTTTAAGAGTTTGGGTCATCCAAAGTAATTGAGCACAACATGAACCAACGACAATGTATTCCGCTTCAGCGGTGGATAAGGATACCGAGTTTTGTTTCTTGTAAGAACAAGACACAAGAGATCTACCAAGGAATTTACAAGTACCCGAAGTGGACTTTCTATCAACCTTGTCACCGGCATAGTCCGAGTCGGAGTAGCCAACAAGATCAAAGGAAGCCCTCTTTGGATACCAAATGCCAAAATTTGGTGTATGTATTAAGTATCTCACTATCCTCTTCACTGCCTTAAGATGACATTCCTTAGGAGCAGCTTGATATCGTGCACACATGCACACACTTAGCATGATATCGGGACGTGAAGCACATAGATATAACAATGAACCAATCATAGAGCGGTAAACCTTTTGATCAACCGGTTCACCATCTTTGGTCAAATCAAGATGTCCACTAGTAGGCATGGGTGTAGTCATACCTTTGCATTCTTGCATATTGAACTTCTTGAATAAGTCCTTGGTGTACTTCGTTTGAGAGACAAAGGTGCCTTCCTTAGTTTGCTTGATTTGCAAACCAAGAAAGAATTTGAGTTCACTCATCATAGACATCTCAAACTTCTACGACATTAGCTTCCCAAACTTTTCACTAAAATGAGGGTTAGTTGATCCAAATATAATATCATCGACATAAATTTGGCATACAAATAGTTCTCCATTAACCCTTTTAGTAAAAAGAGTAGAATCTAATTTTCCAATTTCAAAGCCTTTTTCAATAAGTAACTTGGTCAAGCATTTATACCATGCTCTAGGAGCTTGTTTAAGACCATAAAGGGCTTTGTGAAGTTTGTAGACATGATTAGGTTTCTTAGGATTGACAAAGCCGGGAGGTTGCTTAACATAAACTTCCTCCTCAATTTCACCATTTAGAAAAGCGCTTTCAATGTCCATTTGGTACAAAGTGATATCATGGTGATTAGCATAAGCAAGTAAGATGCGAATGGACTCAAGTCTAGCAACGGAAGCATATGTCTCACCATAGTCCATACCTTCGACTTGTGTGTAGCCTTGGGCGACGAGACATGCTTTGTTGCGAACCACTTGCCCATCTTCATCTTGCTTGTTGCGAAACACCCATTTGGTACCGATGATGTTGTGGTTGTTGTCGGGCTTCTCGACCAATGTCCACACTTGATTTCTCTCAAAGTTGTGTAGCTCTTCATGCATAGCGTTTATCCAGTCCGGATCCTCTAATGCTTCTTCAACCTTCATAGGTTCAATGCTAGATATGAATGAGTAATGTTCACAAAAGTTAGCCAAACGAGTTTTAGAGCGAGTGATTCTCCCGGTTTGGATATCATTGTAGATTTGCTCCACGAGATGATCTTTAGAAATTCTTGCTCGAACTCATGAAAGCTTTTGCTTGGGTCTTGGTTGAACATCTTCTTCATCTTGTTCTTATTCTTGGCCTTCTTCATTGTTAGCGTTGTCGTTCTCTTGTCGTGGTGGAGAAGGAGGTTGTTGATGTTCGTCTTGGTGCACTTCCTCGTTTTCTTCATCTTGGTGTGTCCCACTCGTGGATGCTTCTGTATCAACTCTTGGTTCACCTTGTCTTGAGGTAGAAGCTTCCACTTGGACGGACGAGGTACTCTCCTTTATCTCCGGGTGACGAATCTTGCCAATAGACAAGTCTTGGATTGCTTCCGAGGGATCTTTGTCTCCTACATCAATTGGCAATTGCTCTACTTGCGAGCCGTTAGATTCATCAAACTTCACATCTACCATTTCTTCAACCTTTCGGGTGAAATTGTTGTAGACACGGTATGTGTGAGAGTTTGAGCCATAATCAAGTAGGAAACCTTCATGAGACTTAGGAGCAAATTTGGAACGATGATGCTTATCAAGAATGTAGCACTTTGAGCCAAATACTCGAAAGTATCCAACTTGGGGTTTGTTACCGGTGAGGAGCTCATATGCCGTTTTACCGAGTAGCTTGTGAAGATACAAGCGATTTGTTGCATGACAAGCTGTCTCAACCGCTTTCGCCCAAAAGTGTTCTGGCGTCTTGTACTCATCAAGCATCATTCTTGCCATCTTGATAAGAGTTCGGTTCTTTCTCTCAATGACTCCATTTTGTTGAGGTGTGTACATAGCTAAGAACTCATGTGCAATCCCTTCTTCGTCAAGAAAGGTGTCTACATTTGCGTTCTTGAACTCCATTCCGTTGTCGCTCCGAACCTTCTTGATCTTCACGTCAATTTGATTTTGGGCCTTCCTAGCAAAGTTTTTGACGATCTTTTGGACCTGCGATTTGTCATCAAGAAAGAACACCCACATAAATCTTGAAAAATCATCAACTATGACTAGACCAAATGAGTTACCACCGAGACTCTTGTAGGCATTTGGACCAAAGAGATCCATGTGAAGTAGCTCGAGTGGTCTTCTTGTGGTCATGATGTTCTTAGCGCGATGACTTCCTCCAACTTGTTTCCCTGCTTGACAAGCACTACAAAGCCTATCCTTGTCAAATATGACATCGTTAACGCCAAGGATATGATTTCCCTTAATGAGTTTGTCAAGGTTTCGCATGCCCACATGGCCTAGCCTTCTATGCCACAACCAGCCTTTAGAAGATTTAGCAATTAAGCAAGTTCGAGGTTGAGCCTTCTTAGTGAAATCAACAATGTAAAGATCTCCTCTACGTATACCGGTAAATACCATTTTATGATTATCTCTACGAAACACTTGGCAGTCTACTTCAGTAAATAGGACATTGAAACCGAAATCAGCAAGTCTAGATACTGAAAGTAAGTTGTAGCCAAGAGATTCAATGAGCAAGGCATTTTGTATGGAGCTATCATGTGAGATGGCCACCTTACCAAGGCCAACCACCTTACCCTTTGAATTATCACCAAAAGTGACATACTTTTGAGGGCCGTCGTTTCCAGCAAGCTCACGGAACATGTCTTTATCTCCGGTCATATGATCAGTACATCCACTATCAAGGACCCATTCCTTTCCTCCAGCCATGTAGCCACAAAGATTTGCCATAAGACCAAAGTGTCTCATCGCATCATCGAGATCATAGTCACTATCATCATCCTCATCATAGTATCCATGTTCAACATCATTTTGTGATTGATCAATTCCTAGAGAGGGTAATTCATTAGACAAATGATCATCACAATGGTCACCTTTATGAATTCTAATAGCTTCGGATATGATATCGCTAATGATCCCAACATTTCCTATGGCACACATGAGATTGGTAAGCTCAAATAGACAATCACCAAAGATAGGATCACTAGAATTCATCTTACTCAAAGCAATAGACTTATGGAGAATTTCGTCTAAATTTTTCAAGGAATAATCCAGAAATCGTTCCTCAAGAAATTTCCATATAGTATAGGCACAATCAAGAGTAGGCAAACTAGCAATCAAATTTTTGGGCAATCCTCTTATGATAAGATTGATGGTTCTAAGATTGCGAATCATGTCAAGATCCTCTTCGGGTGTGGGATGCAAGGGATCAATTTGAGGTGCACAAGGGCTAACAATGTACTTGTTCAAGTGATATTCATTGAAAATCTCAAGCATTTCATTTTTCCACTCATGAAAATATTCTCCATCAAGAATAGGCACTCTATGTCTAAGACTCCCCAAAGTAGACACATCCATCTTCCCCCAAAGGTGTTTAAACCAAGGCAATGGAGACCAAGGCTCTAATACCAATTGAAAGGATCGAGAAGAGGTGCCTAGAGGGGGGGTGATTAGACACTAAGTACCAAAAGTTGTAGTTTTTAATTTCTTTAAGTTGAAGTGGAGTTTTGGTACAAGTTTAACAAACACAATACATATCAAGCAAGCATGCAAAGAGTATATGAGCAGCGGAAAGTAAAGCATGCAACTTGCAAGAATGTAAGGGGAAGGGTTTGGAGAATTCAAACACAATTGGAGACACAGATGTTTTTGTCGTGGTTCCGATAGGTGGTGCTATCGTACATCCACGTTGATGGAGACTTCAACCCACGGAGGGTGACGGTTGCGTGAGTCCATGGAGGGCTCCACCCACGAAGGGTCCACGAAGAAGCAACCTTGTCTATCCCATCATGGCCATCGCCCACGAAGGACTTGCCTCACTAGCGGTAGATCTTCATGAAGTAGGCGATCTCCTTGCCCTTACAAACTCCTTGGTTCAACTCCACATTCTTGTCGGAGGCTCCCAAGTGACACCTAGCCAATCTAGGAGACACCACTCTCCAAGAAGTAACAAATGGTGTGTTGATGATGAACTCCTTGCTCTTGTGCTTCAAATGATAGTCTCCCCAACACTCAACTCTCTCTCACAGGATATGGATTTGGTGGAAAGAAGATTTGAGTGGAAAGCAACTTGGGGAAGGCTAGAGATCAAGATTCTTATGGTGGGAATGGAATATCTTGGCCTCAACACATGAGTAGGTGGTTCTCTCTCAGAAAATGTGTATTGGAAGTGTAGGTATGTTCTGATGGCTCTCTCCACGAATGAAGAGTGGGTGGAGGGGTATATATAGCCTCCACACAAAAACTAACCGTTACACACAATTTACCAATCTCGGTGAGACCGAATTGAGAAACTCGGTCGGACCGATTTAGCAAACCTAGTGACTGTTCGGATTTTCGGTGGGACCGAGATGCAACTCGGTAGGACCGATATGGTTAGGGTTAGGGCATAACATAATCTTGGTGAGACTGATTACACAAACTCGGTGGGATCGATTTTGGTAATAAGCTAACCATAGAGTTGGTCAGGTAAACTCGGTGGGACCGATTTGCTCATTTCGGTGGGACCGAAATGTTACAAAAGGGAAACAGAGAGTTTACATTGCAATCTCGGTGGGACCGATGGCTCATCTCGGTAGGACCGAAACGTTAGGAAGGGAAACAGAGAGATTACAACCCCATATCGGTGTGACCGAGATCCCTATCGGTGAGACCGATTTGCCTAGGGTTTGTGGCAGTGGCTATGACATCTGAACTCGGTGGCGCCGGATGGAAAGAATCGGTGGGGCCGAGTTTGACTTTTGGTTTAGGTCATATGTGGATGTGGGTAAGGTAGTTGAGGGGTTTGGAGCATATCACTAAGCACTATGAAGCAAGAACCTCATCAAGCAACACCTCATCCCCTCTTGATAGTATTGGCTTTTCCTATAGACTCAATGTGATCTTGGATCACTAAAAATAGAAAATGTAGAGTCTCGATCTTGAAGCTTGAGCTAATCCTTTGTCCTTAGCATCTTGAAGGGGTTCCACATCCTTTAGTCCATGCCACTTAATTTGTTGAACTTGTCTGAAACATACTAGGTAAAAGTATTAGTCCAACAAGAGATATGTTGTCATTAATTATCAAAATCACCCAGGGAGCACTTGTGCTTTCAATCTCCCCCTTTTTGGTAATTGATGGCAACATACATCAAAGCTTTAGATAGAGATATAGAGAATAGCAAGTAAAGCTTTGGAAAGACATGTAACAAGCATAGGCTCCCCCTACATGTATGCAATCATGTGAATATGAAATATAGAAGCATGTGAGAGCATAACCATGACAGAGTAGCAATGTGTTACATGTATCTTGGCTATATGCATCAGGGCAAAAGATATGAATATGGGAAATGTACCTTCATGCACACAAGTCCTTCTTGCAAACAGTATGTACATCAGCAAGAATTTCTCATACACATGACTATGATGCATATACTTACCTTGTGGTCTTGAGTTGGCTAGGATGGGATGAGCATGCATAAACATGGTTAGATAACACAGATGCACCCACTAGCTAGAGCAGACCTCAAGAGTACCAAGACTGGGATGACATGTAGAGTGAGTACAGAGTACCACGATAGATATTGACATCTCCCCAAAGATGAAGATATGCAATGAATTTAATAAATTTCTTTCCCTTGGATGTCTTACTCTCCCTGAATCTAGCATGGGATACTGGGAGAAGATAGGGAATAGAAAAGCAGAGCTCAAAGAAACAAATGAACAGAGCTAATGCAAATAAGCACATATGAACATGTCTTTCCCCCAAGAAGACATGTGGCATCTCCCCTCTTGAACATCAAGCATCTGGGATCCTTGAAGATTACTCTTTCCTAGAGTATTCCCTCCCCCTAGAGATCTCTCCCCCTAGAGATATGATTAAGCTTTGATGTGATCTCTCTCTCCCCCTTTGACATCAATTTCCAAGAAGGGTCTTCTGGAATTTGTTGTGAATGGGTTCGGTCCTTGAATCACAGTACAAAGCATTAAGGTACATGTGATGCTTGCACAGGACAAGATTCATTGAGTGGAGCTGGATCAAGAATAAAGCAGGAATAAATGGCAAAATGTTTTTCCTGCAGTGAAATCGGTGTCACCGAGTTGTATGCTTCGGTTGCTCCGAAAATCTTCGGCTAGACCGGTGATACGTCTCCAACGTATCTATAATTTTTGATTGCTCCATGCTACTTTATCTACTGTTTTGGACTATATTTGGCTTTATTTTCCACTTTTATATTATTTTTGGGACTAACCTATTAACCGGAGGCCCAGCCCAGAATTGCTGTTTTTTGCCTATTTCAGTATTTCGAGGAAATAGAATATCAAACGGAGTCCAAACGTAATGAAACCTTCGGGAACGTGATCTTCTCACCGAACGTGATCCAGGAGACTTGGACCCTACTCCAAGAAGTTTCCGGGGAGGTCACGAGGGTGGAGGGCGCGCCCCCTGCCTTGTGGGCCCCTCGGAGCTCCACCGACGTGCTCCTTCCTCCTATATATACCTACGTACCCCCATTATACCAGAGACGGAGCCAAAAACCTAATTCCACCGCCGCAACTTCCTGTATCCACGAGATCCCATCTTGGGGCCTGTTCCGGAGCTCCGCCGGAGAGGGCATCCATCATGGAGGGCTTCTACATCAACACCATAGCCCTTCTGATGAAGTGTGAGTAGTTTACTTCAGACCTTCGGGTCCATAGCTAGTAGCTAGATGGCTTCTTCAATCTTTTTGGATCTCAATACAATGTTCTCCCCCTCTCTCGTGGAGATCTATTCGATGTAATCTTCTTTTTGCGGTGTGTTTGTTGAGACCGATGAATTGTGGGTTTATGATCCAACTTATCTATGAATAATATTTGAATCTTCTCTGAATTCTTTTATGTATGATTGAGTTATCTTTGCAAGTCTCTTCGAATTATCCGTTTGGTTTGGCCAACTAGATTGGTAGTTCTTGCAATGGGAGAAGTGCTTAGCTTTGGGTTCAATCTTGCGGTGTCCTTACTCAGTGACAGAAAGAGTTGCAAGGCACGAATTGTATTGTTGCCATCGAGGATAACAAGATGGGGTATTTATCATATTGCATGAATTTATTCCTCTACATCATGTCATCTTGCTTAAGGCGTTACTCTGTTTTTAACTTAATACTCTAGATGCATGCTGGATAGCGGTCGATGAGTGGAGTAATAGTAGTAGATGCAGGCATGAGTCGGTCTACTTGTCACGGACGTGATGCCTATATACATGATCATACCTAGATAACCTCATAACTATGCTAAATTCTATCAATTGCTCAACAGTAATTTGTTCACCCACCGTAGAATGTCTATGCTCTTGAGAGAAGCCACTAGTGAAACCTATGGCCCCCGGGTCTATTCTCATCATATCAATCTCCATTACTTTATTTTACTTGTTTTGCTTTTAGTTTTTACTTTGCATCTTTATACCAAAAATACCAAAAATATTATCTCTATCAGATCTCACTCTCGTAAGTGACTGTGAAGGGATTGACAACCCCTAAGCGTTGGTTGCGAGTTGCTACCGTTTTGTGCAGGTACGAGGGACTTGCGCGCGACCTCCTACTGGATTGATACCTTGGTTCTCAAAAACTGAGGGAAATACTTACGCTACTGTGCTGCATCACCCCCTCCTCTTCGGGGAAAACCAATGCTAGCTCGAGACGTAGCAACAATGATTTCTGGCGCCGTTGCCGGGGAAGCCTACGCAAAAGTCAACATACCAAGTACCCATCACAATCTCTATCTCTCGCATTACATTATTTGCCATTTGCCTCTCGTTTTCCTCTCCCCCACTTCACCCTTGCCGTTTTATTCGCCCTCTCTTTCCCAATCTCCTCCTCTTTTTCCCTTTGCCTTTTGTTTGCTCGTGTGTTAGTTTGCTTACCTGTCGCTATGTCGAATTCCTTATCCGCTCCTATGTCTCCCGAGTTTGAAGTTCTTCACTTCAAGCAACGGCAAGGAGAAAACTTAAAAGATGCTTGGTATAGGATGATGGAATCTTATCGTAAGTGCACCCTAGAGGTGAACTTTAGAATTCTTCTTCGCAATTTTTATGTTGGGTTAAACATGACGCATAGACAACTCTTGGATTGCATGGCCAAGGGAAATTTCATTAATATTGATCCCGGTATTGCGCATGAGATTATAGAGGGAATAGTGGGAACACCACCCCAAAAGGGAGGATCTCATCCTACCCAGGAAGAAACCCAAGTGTTTGAGAAGATTTGCGAAGTAACAAAGATTTTACAAAAGTCTCTTGAGCCTCTTAAAAATATTAGCGGAAATCTTAACCGTATGAATATGTTGATTACTCTTTGCAATAAACGGTTGGATTCTTTAGATCTAAAAATTTCCGAGTATGAAGGGAAGAGGGAAGAACCCCCTGGATTCGAGCATGACTCCGCTAAAAAGTTGAAAAATTAAAGATGGCAATACCTAGATCTATCCTTGCTTTTATGCCTAGCTAGGGGCGTTAAACGATAGCGCTTGTTGGGAGGCAACCCAATTTTATTTTATGTTTTATGTTTTTGGTTCTGTTTAGGAATAAATAATCCATCTAGATTCTGCTTAGATGTGGTTTTATCTTTTAATTAGTGTTTGTGCCAAGTTAAACCTATTAGATCTTCTTGGAAGATAGTTATTTGATCTTGCTGTAATTTCCAGAATCTTTGCACTCAGTGCCCGAATTGTCAAAAATCACCAGAACGTGATAAAATAGTGATTCCAATTGCTGCTGATCAATAAACAAATTGCCCAGGTCGTCTAATTTTGGTAGAATTTTTTGGGTGCCAGAAGTTTGCGTTAGTAACAGACTACTACAGACTGTTCTGTTTTTGACAGATTCTGTTTTGCGTGTGTTGTTTGCTTATTTTGATGAATCTATGGCTAGTAAGATAGTTTATAAACCATACAGAAGTTGGAATACAGTAGGTTTAACACCAATACAAATAAAGAACAATTTCACTACAGTACCTTAAAGTAGTCTTTTGTTTTCTTTCTCTAACGGAGCTCACGAGATTTCTATTGAGTTTTGTGTTGTGAAGTTTTCAAGTTTTGGATGAATTCTTTTGATGGATTATGGAACAAGGAGTGGCAAGAGCCTAAGCTTGGGGATTCCCATGGCACCCCCAAGATAATCCAAGGACATCAAAAAGTCAAAGCTTGGGGATGCCCCAGAAGGCATCCCCTCTTTCGTCCACTTCCATCGGTAATTTATTTGGAGCTATATTTTTGTTCACCACATAATATGTGTTTTGCTTGGAGCGTCTTGTATTATTTGTGTCTTTGCTTGTTAGTCTACCACAATCATCCTTGCTGCATACACCTTTTGAGAGAGCCATGTATGAATTGAAATTTGTTAGAATACTCTATGTGCTTCACTTATATCTTTTGAGCTTGATAGTTTACTCTATGTGCTTCACTTATATCTTTTTGAGCGTGATAATTTTTGCTCTAGTGCTTCACTTAGATCTTTTAGAGCACGGTGGTGGTTTGTTTTAAAGAAACTTGATCTCTCATGCTTCACTTAGATTATTTTGAGATTCATTAATAGCATGGTAATTTGCTTAATGTTAATATACTTGGTATTCAAGATATGTGAAACTTTCTTTTTAGTGGGTTGAATACTAAGATAAGTTTGATGCTTGATAATTGTTTTGAGATATTGAGGTGATAATATCATAGTCGTGCTAGTTGAGTAGTTGTGAATTTGAGAAATACTTGTGTTGAAGTTAGCAAGTCCCGTAGCATGCACGTATGGTTAAAGTTGTGTAACAAATTTGAAGCATGAAGTGTACCTGGCTTGTGTATCCTTATGAGTGGCGGTCGGGGATGAGCGATGGTCTTTTCCTACCAATCTATCCCCCTAGGAGCATGCGCGTAGTACTTGATTTTTGATGACTTCTAAATTTTTGCAATAAGTATATGAGTTCTTTTGACTAATGTTGAGTCCATGGATTATACGCACTTTTACCTTTCCGCCATTTGCTAGCCTCTTCGGTACCGTGCATTGCCCTTTCTCACATTGAGAGTTGGTGCAAACTTCGCCGGTGCATCTAAACCCCGTGATATGATACGCTCTTTCACACATAAACCTCCCTATATCTTCCTCAAAACAGCCACCATACCTACCTATCATGGCATTTCCATAGCCATTCCGAGATATACTGCCATGCAACTTCCGTCATCATCATCATCATCATGACATGCTTTACTTTTGTCATATTGCCATTGCATGATCTTGTACTTGACATCGTATTTTTGGCAAAGCCACCATGCATTATTTTTCATACATGTCACTCTTGATTCATTGCACCATCCCGGTACACCGCCAGAGGCATTCATATAGAGTCATATCTTGTTCTAGTATCGAGTTGTAATCATTATGTTGTAATCAATAGAAGTGTGATGATCATCATTATTAGAGCATTGCCCAATCAAAAAAAAGAGAAAGGCCAAAAAGAAAAAAAAGAAAGGCCCAAAAAAAGAAGGAGAAAATAAAAAGGGTAATGCTACTATCTCTTTTTCCACACTTGTGCTTCAAAGTAGCACCTTGTTCTTCATGTAGTGAGTCTCATATATTGTGCTTCAAAGTAGCACCATGATTTTCATATAGTGAGTCTCATAATTTGTCTTGTTCATACTAGTGGTTTCATTATAGAACTTGGCTTGTATATTCCAACGATGGGCTTCCTCAAAATGCCCTAGGTCTTCATGAGCAAGCAAGTTGGATGCACACCCACTAGTTTTCTTTTGTTGAGCATTCTTAGCTCTAGTGCATCCGTTGCATGGCAATCCCTACTCCTTGCATTAACATCAATTGATGGGCATCTCCATAGCTCATTGATTAACCTCGTTGATGTGAGACTTTCTCCTTTTTTGTCTTCTCCACACAATCCCCATCATCATATTCTATACCACCCATAGTGCTATGTCCATGGCTTGCGCTCATGTATTGCGTGAAGGTTGAAAAAGTTTGAGATTATTTCAGTATGAAACAATTGCTTGGCTTGTCATCGGGGGTATAGAAGTTGGGAACATCTTTGTGTGACGAAAATGAAGCATAGCCTAACTATATGATTTTGTAGGGATGAACTTCCTTTGGCCATGTTATTTTGAGATGACATAATTGTTTGATTAGTATGCTTGAAGTATTATCATTTTTATGTCAATATGAACTTTTTTCTTGAACCTTTCGGATCTGAATATTCATACCATGATTGAGAAGATTTACATTGAAATTATGCCAAAGTATCACTCCGCATCAAGAATTCTCTTTTTATCATTTACCTACTCGAGGACAAGCAGGAATTAAGCTTGGGGATGCCTGATACGTCTCCAACGTATCTATAATTTTTGATTGCTCCATGCTACTTTATCTACTGTTTTGGACTATATTGGGCTTTATTTTCCACTTTTATATTATTTTTGGGACTAACCTATTAACCGGAGGCCCAGCCCAGAATTGCTGTTTTTTGCCTATTTCAGTATTTCGAGGAAACAGAATATCAAACGGAGTCCAAACGGAATGAAACCTTCGGGAACGTGATCTTCTCACCGAACGTGATCCAGGAGACTTGGACCCTACTCCAAGAAGTTTCCGGGGAGGTCACGAGGGTGGAGGGCGCCCCCCTGGGCGCGCCCCCTGCCTCGTGGGCCCCTGGGAGCTCCACCGACGTGCTCCTTCCTCCTATATATACCTACGTACCCCCATTATACCAGAGACGGAGCCAAAAACCTAATTCCACCGCCGCAACTTCCTGTATCCACGAGATCCCATCTTGGGGCCTGTTCCGGAGCTCCGCCAGAGAGGGCATCCATCACGGAGGGCTTCTACATCAACACCATAGCCCTTCCGATGAAGTGTGAGTAGTTTACTTCAGACCTTCGGGTCCATAGCTAGTAGCTAGATGGCTTCTTCTCTCTTTTTGGATCTCAATACAATGTTCTCCCCCTCTCTCGTGGAGATCTATTCGATGTAATCTTCTTTTTGCAGTGTGTTTGTTGAGACCGATGAATTGTGGGTTTATGATCCAACTTATCTATGAATAATATTTGAATCTTCTCTGAATTCTTTTATGTATGATTGAGTTATCTTTGCAAATCTCTTCGAATTATCCGTTTGGTTTGGCCAACTAGATTGGTAGTTCTTGCAATGGGAGAAGTGCTTAGCTTTGGGTTCAATCTTGCGGTGTCCTTACTCAGTGACAGAAAGAGTTGCAAGGCACGAATTGTATTGTTGCCATCGAGGATAACAAGATGGGGTATTTATCTTATTGCATGAATTTATTCCTCTACATCATGTCATCTTGCTTAAGGCGTTACTCTGTTTTTAACGTAATACTCTAGATGCATGCTGGATAGCGGTTGATGAGTGGAGTAATAGTAGTAGATGCAGGCAGGAGTCGGTCTACTTGTCACGGACGTGATGCCTATATACATGATCATACCTAGATAACCTCATAACTATGCTAAATTCTATCAATTGCTCAACAGTAATTTGTTCACCCACCATAGAGTATCTATGCTCTTGAGAGAAGCCACTAGTGAAACCTATGGCCCCCGGGTCTATTCTCATCATATCAATCTCCATTACTTTATTTTACTTGTTTTGCTTTTACTTTTTACTTTGCATCTTTATACCAAAAATATTATCTCTATCAGATCTCACTCTCGTAAGTGACCGTGAAGGGATTGACAACCCGTAAGCGTTGGTTGCGAGTTGCTACCATTTTGTGCAGGTACGAGGGACTTGCACGTGACCTCCTACTGGATTGATACCTTGGTTCTCAAAAACTGAGGGAAATACTTACGCTACTGTGCTGCATCACCCCCTCCTCTTCGGGGAAAAACAACGCTAGCTCAAGACGTAGCAACCGGAGACATGAAACCGGTGGAACCGAGTTCATCACAGAGAAAAACACTTGTCACCTCAGTTCACTGGAAAAATAAGATCTCACAAAGATTTGCAATGAATTGGATGCGGAAAATGCAGAACAAAAAGCAAAGAAAAGAAACTAAAAGATCTAGATAAAGTTTTTTTTGGAAGGGGAAACACATATGCATGAGACAAATGCAAGAACACAGAAAAGAACACAAGAGAACTTCATCTAGAATTGGACAGTGACAAAGTCACCTATGTTAGAGTATATTGACTTAGGAGTCAAGTGAGATCACTTGATCATAGGTCGTACTCATCGTTTAAGCTCAAAATGGGGTTACCATTTTTTGTTTAAGTATCTTGATGTATTCACATCTTGTCGAGTTGCTTTGACTCATGACTTGGACTAAAGCTACTCTAAGATGGAATAACATACCTTGGGTGGCGGTGTTGATCTTGATCATGTAGTTGAACTTGTGTGGGTTGCTCAAGGTTGATGTAGCCCATCAAGAGTTGGGAGCACCCTTTGGATTTTGAGTTCATCTACCTACATGGGTTAGTTTTCGCAAGTAACAGCACTTGTGTATCCAACATGACAATCATGAAACTCAACATAGAATTTGTCAAAGGATATGTTTGAAAGTTTTCGTGCTTCCTTGTCATCAACCACCATTGTGTAGAGACTTGGTGATGTAGAGATTGCTCAAGATGTGAGTGAGTTGCAATCTCATAGAATTAGATTCATCCAAGTACCTACAAGGGTTAGATAACATGCAAGATGCAAATTTTCAAGACATAAGATAATCACCATAGGAGAAATATCAAGTGATTAGTCGTAAGCTCAAGTCTTGCATGTATCCAATGGAGTTCCTACTCCAAGTTTGAAGCATCAATGATGTTCAATTCACCTCTTAACCTGCAAAACACTTTCTCATCAAGTAGTTTAGTGAATATATCCGCTAATTGCTTATTGGTGCAAACATGCTTAAGGTTTATGTCACCCTTAGCAACGTGATCACGAATGAAATGATGACGAACTTCAATATGCTTAGTTCAAGAGTGTTGCACGGGATTGTGAGAAATATTGATAGCACTTTCATTGTCACAAAGTAATGGAACATGTTTCACATATATTCCATAATCTTTAAGAGTTAGGGTCATCCAAAGTAATCGAGCACATCATGAACCAACGGCAATATATTCCGCTTCGGCGGTGGATAAGGATACCAAGTTTTGTTTCTTGGAAGACCAAGACACAAGAGATCTACCAAGGAATTGACAAGTACCCGAAGTGGACTTTCTATCAACCTTGTCACCGGCATAGTCCGAGTCGGAGTAGCCAACATCAAAGGAAGCCCTCTTTGGATACCAAATGACAAAATTTGGTGTATGTATTAAGTATCTCACTATCCTCTTCACGATCTTAAGATGACATTCCTTAGGAGTAGCTTGATATCGTGCACACATGCACACACTTAGCATGATATCGGGACGTGAAGCACATAGATATAACAATGAACCAATCATAGAGCAGTAAACCTTTTGATCAACCGGTTCACCATCTTTGGTCAAATCAAGATGTCCACTAGTAGGCATGGGTGTAGTCATACCTTTGCATTCTTGCATATTGAACTTCTTGAATAAGTCCTTGGTGTACTTCGTTTGAGAGACAAAGGTGCCTTCCTTAGTTTGCTTGATTTGCAAACCAAGAAAGAATTTGAGTTCACTCATCATAGACATCTCAAACTTCTTTGACATTAGCTTCCCAAACTTTTCACTAAAATGAGGGTTAGTTGATCCAAATATAATATGATCGACATAAATTTGGCATACAAATAGTTCTCCATTAACCCTTTTAGTAAAAAGAGTAAAATCTATTTTTCCAATTTCAAAGCCTTTTTCAATAAGGAACTTGGTCAAGCATTTATACCATGCTCTAGGAGCTTGTTTAAGACCATAAAGGGCTTTGTGAAGTTTGTAGACATGATTAGGTTTCTTAGGATTGACAAAGCCAGGAGGTTTCTTAACATAAACTTCCTCCTCAATTTCACCATTTAGAAAAGCACTTTTAATGTCCATTTGGTACAAAGTGATATCATGGTGATTAGCATAAGCAAGTAAGATGCGAATGGACTCAAGTCTAGCAACGGGAGCATATGTCTCACCATAGTCCATACCTTCGACTTGTGTGCAGGCTTGGGCGATGAGACGTGCTTTGTTGCAAACCACTTGTCCATCTTCATCTTGCTTGTTGCGAAACACCCATTTGGTACCGATGATGTTGTGGTTGTTGTCGGGCTTCTCACCAATGTCCACACTTGATTTCTCTCAAAGTTGTGTAGCTCTTTATGCATAGCGTTTATCAAGTCCGGATCCTCCAATGCTTCTTCAACCTTCATAGGTTCAATGCTAGAGATGAATGAGTAATGTTCACAAAAGTTAGCCAAACGAGTTTTAGAGCGAGTGATTCTCCCGGTTTGGATATCATTGTAGATTTGCTCCACGGGATGATCTTTAGAAATTCTTGCTCGAACTCATGAAAGCTTTTGCTTGGGTCTTGGTTGAACATCTTCTTCATCTTGTTCTTATTCTTGGCCTTCTTCATTGTTATCGTTGTCGTTCTCTTGTCATGGTGGAGAAGGAGGTTGTTGACGTTCATCTTGGTGCACTTCCTCATTTTCTTCATCTTGGTGTGTCCCACTCGTGGATGCTTCCGTATCAACTCTTGGTTCACCTTGTCGTGAGGTAGAAGCTTCCACTTGGACGGACGAGGTACTCTCCTTTATCTTTGGGTGACGAATCTTGCCAATAGACAAGTCTTGGATTGCTTCCGAGGGATCTTTGTCTCCTACATCAATTGGCAATTGCTTTACTTGCGAGCCGTTAGATTCATCAAACTTCACATCTACCGTTTCTTCGACCTTTCGGGTGAAATTGTTGTAGACACGGTATGTGTGAGAGTTTGATCCATAACCAAGTAGGAAACCTTCATGAGACTTAGGAGCAAATTTAGAACGACGATGCTTATCAAGAATGTAGCACTTTGAGCCGAATACTCGAAAGTATCCAACTTGGGGTTTGTTACCGGTGAGGAGCTCGTATGCCGTCTTACCGAGTAGCTTGTGAAGATACAAGCGATTTGTTGCATGACAAGCTGTCTCAACCGCTTCCGCCCAAAAGTGTTTTGGCGTCTTGTACTCATCAAGCATCGTTCTTGCCATCTTGATAAGAGTTCGGTTCTTTCTCTCAATTACTCCATTTTGTTGAGGTGTGTACATAGCTGAGAACTCATGTGCAATCCCTTCTTCGTCAAGAAAGGTGTCTACATTTGCATTCTTGAACTCCGTTCCATTGTCGCTCCGAACCTTCTTGATCTTCACGTCAAATTGATTTTGGGCCTTCCTAGCAAAGTTTTTGAAGATCTTTTGGACCTGCAATTTGTCATCAAGAAAGAAAACCCACGTAAATCTTGAAACATCATCAACTATGACTAGACCAAATGAGTTACCACCGAGACTCTTGTAGGCATTTGGACCAAAGAGATCCATGTGAAGTAGCTCGAGTGGTCTTCTTGTGGTCATGATGTTCTTAGCGCGATGACTTCCTCCAACTTGTTTCCCTGCTTGACAAGCACTACAAAGTCTATCCTTGTCAAATATGACATCGTTAACGCCAAGGATATGATTTCCCTTAATGATTTTGTCAAGGTTTCGCATGCCCACATGGCCTAGCCTTCTATGCCACAACCAGCCTTTAGAAGATTTAGCAATTAAGCAAGTTCAAGGTTGAGCCTTTTTAGTGAAATCAACAATGTAAAGATCTCCTCTACGTATACCGGTAAACACCATTTTATGATTATCTCTTTGAAACACTTGGCAGTCTACTTCAGTAAATAGGGCATTGAAACCGAAATCAGCAAGTCTAGATACTGAAAGTAAGTTGTAGCCAAGAGATTCAACGAGCATGGCATTTTGTATGGAGCTATCATGTGAGATGGCCACCTTACCAAGGCCAACCACCTTACCCTTTGAATTATCACCAAAAGCGACATACGTTCGAGGGCCGTCGTTTCCAGCAAGCTCACGGAACATGTCTTTATCTCCGGTCATATGATCAGTACATCCACTATCAAGGACCCATTCCTTTCCTCCAGCCATGTAGCCACGAAGATTTGCCATAAGACCAAAGTGTCTCATCGCATCATCAAGATCATAGTCACTATCATCATCCTCATCATAGTATCCATGTTCAACATCATTTTGTGATTGATCAATTCCTAGAGAGGGTAATTCATTAGACAAATGATCATCACAATGGTCACCTTTATGAATTCTAATAGCTTCGGATATGATATCGCTAATTATCCCAACATATCCTATGGCACGCATGAGATTGGTAAGCTCAAATAGACAATCACCAAAGATGGGATCACTAGAATTCATCTTACTCAAAGCAACAGACTTATGGAGAATTTTGTTTAAATTTTTCAAGGAATAATTTGGAAATCGTTCCTCAAGAAATTTCCATATAGTATAGGCACAATCAAGAGTAGGCAAACTAGCAATCAAATTTTTGGGCAATCCTCTTATGATAATATTGATGGTTCTAAGATTGCGAATCATGTCAAGATCCTCTTCGGGTGTGGGATGCAAGGGATCAATATGAGGTGCACAAGGGCTAGCAATGTACTTGTTCAAGTGATATTCATTGAAAATCTCAAGCATTTCGTTTTTCCACTCATGAAAATATTCTCCATCAAGAATAGGCACTCTATGTTAAGACTCCCCAAAGTAGACACATCCATCTTCCCCCAAAGGTGTTTAAACCAAGGCAATGGAGACCAAGGCTCTGATACCAATTGAAAGGATCGAGAAGAGGTGCCTAGAGGGGGGGGGTGATTAGACACTAAGTACCAAAAGTTGTAGTTTTTAATTTCTTTAAGTTGAAGTGGAGTTTTGGTACAAGTTTAACAAACACAATACATATGAAGCAAGCATGCAAAGAGTATATGAGCAGCGGAAAGTAAAGCATGCAACTTGCAAGAATGTAAGGGGAAGGGTTTGGAGAATTCAAACACAATTGGAGACACAAATGTTTTTGTCATGGTTCCGATAGGTGGTGCTATCGTACATCCACGTTGATGGAGACTTCAACCCACGGAGGGTAACAGTTGCGTGAGTCCATAGAGGGCTCCACCCACGAAGGGTCCACGAAGAAGCAACCTTGTCTATCCCATCATGGCCATCGCCCACGAAGGACTTGCCTCACTAGTGGTAGATCTTCATGAAGTAGGCGATCTCCTTGCCCTTACAAACTCCTTGGTTCAACTCCACAATCTTGTCGGAGGCTCCCAAGTGACACCTAGCCAATCTAGGAGACACCACTCTCCAAGAAGTAACAAATGGTGTGTTGATGATGAACTCCTTGCTCTTGTGCTTCAAATGATAGTCTCCCCAACACTCTACTCTCTCTCGCAGGATATGGATTTGGTGGAAAGAAGATTTGAGTGGAAAGCAACTTGGGGAAGGCTAGAGATCAATATTCTTATGGTGGGAATGGAATATCTTGGCCTCAACACATGAGTAGGTGGTTCTCTCTCAGAAAATGTGTATTGGAAGTGTAGGTATGTTCTGATGGCTCTCTCCACGAATGAAGAGTGGGTGGAGGGGTATATATAGCCTCCACACAAAAACTAACCGTTACACACAATTTACCAATCTCGGTGAGACCGAATTGAGAAACTCGGTCGGACCGATTTAGCAAACCTAGTGACCATTAGGATTTTCGGTGGGACCGAGATGCAACTCGGTAGGACTGATATGGTTAGGGTTAGGGCATAATGTAATCTCGGTGACACCGATTACACAAACTCGGTGGGACCGATTTTGGTAATAAGCTAACCATAGAGTTGGTCAGGTAAACTCGGTGGGACCGATTTGCTCATTTCGGTGGGACCAAAATGTTACAAAAGGGAAACAGAGAGTTTACATTGCAATCTCGGTGGGACCGATCACTCATCTCGGTAGGACCGAAACGTTAGGAAGGGAAACAGAGAGATTACAACCCCATCTCGGTGTGACCAAGATCCCTATCGGTGAGACCGATTTGCCTAGGGTTTGTGGCAGTGGCTATGACATCTGAACTCGGTGGCGCCGGATAGAAAGAATTGGTGGGGCCGAGTTTGACTTTTGGTTTAGGTCATATGTGGATGTGGGTAAGGTAGTTGAGGGGTTTGGAGCATATCACTAAGCACTATGAAGCAAGAACCTCATCAAGCAACACCTCATCCCCTCTTGATATTATTGGCTTTTCCTATAGACTCAATGTGATCTTGGATCACTAAAAATAGAAAATGTAGAGTCTTGATCTTGAAGCTTGAGCTAATCCTTTGTCCTTAGCATCTTGAAGGGGTTCCACATCCTTTAGTCCATGCCACTTAATTTGTTGAACTTGTCTGAAACATACTAGGTAAAAGTATTAGTCCAACAAGAGATATGTTGTCATTAATTATCAAAATCACCCAGGGAGCACTTGTGCTTTCACCTTTGAAGACTGTTCTTCTTCCAGATGGTTAGGCGTCATGGTCTAGAGCATCCAAGAGGAATTGTGGATCGCCGAGTGACCAAGTTTGTGAAGGTTCGGAAGTCACCTAAAGACTTACCACGAGTGATTGGACGAGGTCTGTGTGACCTTAGTTCAAGGAGAATACGGTGAGGGCTTGGTGTCCTGGCCTGCGTGTTCAGGACTGGGTGTCCGGGACTGTGTGTCCTCAAGTTTAAATACTCAGCCGCTCCAACCAGACGTACAACTGAGACAGCAGTTGGAACTGGTCTACCAAATCATTGTCTTCACCAAGCTTACTGGTTCTATTTCCTCAACTCGTTCATTTCCTCATATCTGTGCTGTGTGTTTGTTCATATCTGTGTTTTAAGACTTTGACTGAAGACTTTCTCAATTTCCTCAGTCCAATTTCTTCAGTCTGTTTGTCTTCATCCTGTGTTATCCTGTGCTTACGGTTCCTGTACTCTATGCCTGTCTTCATTTCATCATGATGACTATGCTTGTGTTCTATTATGTTTACTTTTGAGTACTTATTCCACTGCTAGTAGTTCTTCGCTAAGTAATTTCCTCACCGGCAAATTCCTCAGTGAAGAATTTCATAAAAATCGCCTATTCACCCCCCTCTAGTCGATATAACGCACTTTCAATTGGTATCAGAGCAATGTACTCCCTTATTCTGTGTGATTTTGGTTTAACCGCCTGGAGTTTTAGTTATGTTAACCGTAGGTATG
The DNA here is from genome assembly GCF_018294505.1 of Triticum aestivum. Taxonomy (NCBI): domain Eukaryota; kingdom Viridiplantae; phylum Streptophyta; class Magnoliopsida; order Poales; family Poaceae; genus Triticum; species Triticum aestivum. The sequence continues at coordinate 310,557,098 of NC_057797.1, forward strand.
ATCAAGGTCTCTGCTGGGTGTCCTACCTTTGATGGGACGGACTACCCCTACTGGAAGAATAAGATGCGAATGCATCTTGAGGCAATTGATAATGATCTCTGGTATGTTGTGGAAGATGGTGTTTCCTCAGTCACACCTTCTCTGAATGCTGCTGATGTGAAGAGATTCAAGCAACTCGACTCCCAAGCAAAGAATATCATATGTGGCCATCTGAGCAAAGGACAGTATGGCAGAGTGAGTGCTTTGGAGATAGCGAAGCTTATCTGGGACAGGTTGTCCACAGTGAATGAAGGAGTCTCAACTCAGCGTGACTCTCGAGTTGATGTTCTTCGCAATCTCTTCAACCGCTTCAAAAAACTCGACAATGAAAATGTTCAACAAACCTTCGATCGCCTCACTAACATCTCAAATGATGTAGCGACCCTACCTTAGATGGTCAAGTCTCTGTGCTTCAGTGTCATCCCTGGATCGGTAATCCTGACACACACAGTACTCGAAGGATTTATAACAGAGTGGCAATCACACACCTATTACATCGAATGTCTCGAGAGAGAACTTATTACAATAACATGGCTTAAGGCCATCTAATACAATAACAACGGAAGGCTTGGAAGATAAAGTGAGTCTATCAACTCCAACGGCATAGCTGAGCTGCACGGCAACGAACTAACGAACCTTACTCCTCGTCTGAAAAGTCTGCAACATCATACGTTGCAGCCCGAAAACGGGTCAGCACATGGAATATGCTGGCAATGTAACACAGTAGAGCAAGAACAGAATAATTCTATCACTACATGCATATTTGGCTGGTGGAAAGCTCTATGGTTATAGTTTTTGCGAAAAGCCAATTTTTCCCTACAACAAAGGAATATATTTTAATTTTAACTATCATGGTAGTTGAAACATCATTGCGAAGGTTCCTCCAACTCAATCCCAATTAAAGTGATTAACATCCCAACAATATTAATTAAGAATGGTGAGATACATGTGATAATCCAAATACTAGATACTCAAGAATTGTCCATAACCGGGGACACGGCTAACCATGATTAGATTATACACTCTGCAGAGGTTTGCGCACTTTTCCCCACAAGACTCGATCGCCTCCGTTGGATTTCTCGCACTACACGGTGTTTGAGAAATGGATGACCAAGACACAGTCTTTCAGAAACATTAACTCTCTACTCCGGACAAACCATACCAAACCTACATCCCACTACCTGCTGATCTGCCTCTTCAAGAGCTTCACGTAACTTACTCAACTATGCTAGAGCCCATAATAGCTTGTGGCTGCACACGGAAGTTTCTAGCATGAATCACCTCAGTTCGCTTTGAGCCTGGGTGGCGGTCCATAGGAAGATCACACGGGTACTCCGGGATTTCCAAAAAATACAAGCAACACTGGGTTCCCCAGGTGCCTCAATCCACCCATATGTTAAATTAAGTTGCCACCTTAAGTTGAACCCTCAATTAACAATCTCATAGCTGTCATGGATTTCACTCAAACCCAAACCACGTCTACGAGCATATCATAGCATAGTAATATAAGCAGCGTAGAAGTAACTCCCAGGGTTTGAATGTAACAGGGTAATAGGTTCTACCTCAACAACTACTTCCCAACCCACATGTTAATGACATCCTAATCATGCAATGTGTGAGGATTGGAACTAATGCATAAAAACTGGGTGATAAAAGGGATATGATCAAAGTGTTACTTGCCTTGCTGACGGTGTGCGAAACCTAGGGACTCGTAGTAGCACGCTTCGCACTTCGGGTGTTCTATTGCAAACAAACAATAACATACATAAGCAACAAGCAAGAGATGCACAAGCAAAACTCAAATAACAGAGATTGACCAGAAGGTTCAACTTAAGAACTCCGGTTCGCAAAAAGAATTAAATCAAACGGAGCGACGAAACTCAAACGACGAAAAAGAGAAGCTTCCTTTACTAATCTGAACCGAGGTCAAATTTTACAGTAGCAAAAACTTATTTGAGTTGGTTAAACAGAAAGAGGGTTTCGAGACGAAGATCTAGGTGCTTGAATTGCCTGATTCCGACTAACGAGCGAAAAGATAAACAAAAACTAAGATCGGATCAGAAATCGCGATCGAGAAAAACTTGCGGAATAAATTCGATAAAAGAAATCTGACGAACAGACTAACGAATGAGCGTTCGTTAGCTGTAACTAACGGGAAAAAACCCGTTCATTAAAACGAACGTACGGACGAATGTCCGCTGACTAGAAGAACCGAGAAAAACCGCCGATCCGAAAAAAAACGAATCCAGGGTTTTCTAAAAAAAACATAACGGTTTTAGAAAGAAAAACCGGCGGCGGATCCGGCGGCTACCTCCGGCGGGGCTCCGGCGAGGCGAGGGCGGCGGCGGGGCGGCTACAAACGGCACGGGCGGCTGC
>NC_057797.1:311270190-311287246 GCF_018294505.1 Triticum aestivum
TAACACACGTGTGGACAAACGTGACTCTGGCTAATAACAATACTGGCCCCGCCGTTTTCTCGTCCATTCCTCTCCAAGAGAACGAGCGAGCGGAATCATTTGGAAATACCAAAAGCATACAACCGTGGTAACTTGACTCTGACCAATATGTTAACATGCTTCCCGCGAGTTCATGTCCATGCCTCCCCAAATGAACTGGCGAGCGGAATCGTTTGGAACACAAAGAACCATGAAACGTGACTCTCTCTAATAACAAACAGTGCCTCCATGGAACGCACCACTGCGACTCTCCACAAAAATTGAACGAGTTGACAAGGAATACATTTCCATACACAGCGTCAGGAGTGTGCATGTTGCATTAGAAACATAGTGGCAACTCGGCTTCACTTTCACGCACCTCAAAGTGACTCGCCAGAGAAAATGCATGTAACACACGCGTGGACAAACGTGACTCTGGCTAATAACAATACTTGCCTCCGCCGTTTTCACGTCCATTCCTCTCCAAGAGAACGAGTGAGCGTAATCATTTGGAAATACCAAAAGCATACAACCGTGGTAACTTGACTCTGACCAAGGCGTTAACATGCTTCCCATGAGTTCATGTCCATTCCTCTCCAAATGAACTTGCGAGCGGAATCGTTTGGAACACAAAGAACCATGAAACATGACTCTCTCTAATAACAAACAGTGCCCCCCTGAAACGCACCACCGCGACTCTCCACAAAAAAGGAACGAGTTGACAAGGAAAACATTTCCATACACAGCGTCAGGAGTGTGCCTGTTGCATTAGCAACATAGTGCCAACTCGGCTTCACTTCCACGCACCTCACAGTGACTGGCCACAGAAAATGCATGTAACACACGCGTGGACAAACGTGACTCTGGCTAATAACAATACTTGCCTCCGTCGTTTTCACGTCCATTCCTCTCCATGAGAACGACGGAGCGGAATCATGTGGAAATACCAAAAGCATACAACCGTGGTATCTTGACTCTAACCAATGCGTTAACATGCTTCCCATGAGTTCATGTCCATGCCTCTCCAAATGAACTGGCGAGCGGACTCATTCGGAACACAAAGAACCATGAAACTTGTCTCTCTCTAATAACAAACAATGCCTACCAGGAATGCACCACCGCGACTCACCACAAAAAAGGAACGAGTTGACAAGGAAAGCATTTCCATACACAGCGTCAGGATGTGCCTGTTGCATTAGCAACACAGTGCCAACTCGGCTTCACTTCCATGCACCTCACAGTGACTCGCCAGAGAAAATGCATGCAACACACGCGTGGACAAACATGACTCTGGCTAATAAAAATACTTGCCCCCGCCGTTTTAACGTCCATTCCTCTCCAAGAGAACGAGCGAGCGGAATCATTTGGAAATACCAAAAGCATACAACCGTGGTAACTTGACTCTGACCAATGCGTTAACATGCTTCCCATGAGTTCATGTCCATGCCTCTCCAAATGAACTGGCGAGTGGAATTGTTTGGAACACAAAGAACCATGAAACGTGACTCTCTGTAATAACAAACAGTGCCTCCCTAGAACGCACCACCGCGACTCTCCACAAAAAAGGAACGAGTTGACAAGGAAAACATTTCCGTACACATCGTCAGTAGTGTGCTTGTTGCATTAGCAACACAGTGCCCACTCGGCTTCACTTCCACGCACCTCACAGTGACTCGCGAGAGAAAATGTGTGTAACACACGCATGGACAAACGTGACTCTGGCTAATAACAATACTTGCCTCCGCCGTTTTCACGTCCATTCCTCTCCAAGAGAACGAGTGAGTGGAATTATTTGGAAATACCAAACGCATACAACCGTGATAACTTGACTCTGACCAATGCGTTAACATGCTTCCCATGAGTTCATGTCCATGCCTCTCCAAATGAACTAGCGAGCAGAATCCTTTGGAACACAAAGAACCATGAAACGTGACTCTCTCTAATAACAAACGGTGCCTCCCTGGAACGCACCACCGCGAATCTCCAGAAGAAAGGAACGAGTTGAGAGGGAAAACATTTCCATACACAGTGTCAGTAGTGTGCCTGTTGCATTAGCAACACAGTGCCAACTCGGCTTCAATTCCACCCACCTCACGGTGACTCGCGAGAGAAAATACATGTAACACACACATGGACAAATGCGACTCTGGCTAATACCAATACTTGCCTTCACCGTTTTCACGTCCATTCCTCTCCAAGATAACAAGTGAGGGGAATCATTTGGAAATACCAAAAGCATACAACCGTGGTAACTTGACTATGACCAATGCGTTAACATACTTCCCATGAGTTCATGTCCATGCCTCTCCAAATGAACTAGCGAGCGGAATCGTTTGGAACCGAAAGAACCATGAAACGTGACTCTCTCTAATAACAAATGGTGCCTCCCTGGAACGCACCACCGCGACCCTCCACAAAAAAGGAACGAGTTGACAAGGAAAACATTTCCATACACAGCGTCAGTAGTGTGCATGTTGCATTAGCAACACAGTGGCAACTCGGCTTCACTTCCACCCACCTCACGGTGACTCGTCAGAGAAAATGCATGTAACACACGCGTGGACAAACGTGACTCTAGCTAATAAAAATACTTGCCTCCACCGTTTTCGCGTCCATTCATCTCCAAGAGAACGAGTGAGCGGAATCATTTGAAAATACCAAAAGCATACAACCGTGGTAACTTGACTCTGACCAATGCCTTAACATGCTTCCCATGAGTTCAGGTCCATGCCTCTCCAAATGAACTGGCGAGAGGAATCGTTTGGAACACAAAGAACCATGAAACATGACTCTCTCTAATAACAAACAGTGCCTCCCTGGAACGCACCACCGCGACTCTCCACAAAAAAAGAACGAGTTGACAAGGAAAACATTTGCATACACAGCGTGAGGAGTGTGCCTGTTGCATTAGCAACACAGTGCCCACTCGGCTTCACTTCCACGCACCTCACAGTGACTTGCGAGAGAAAATGTGTGTAACACACGCATGGACAAACGTGACTCTGGCTAATAACAATACTTGCCTCCGCCGTTTTCACGTCCATTCCTCTCCAAGAGAACGAGAGAGTGGAATCATTTGGAAATACCAAACGCATACAACCGTGATAACTTGACTCTGACCAATGCGTTAACATGCTTCCCATGAGTTCATGTCCATGCCTCTCCAAATGAACTAGCGAGCAGAATCCTTTGGAACACAAAGAACCATGAAACGTGACTCTCTCTAATAACAAACGGTGCCTCCCTGGAACGCACCACCGCGAATCTCCAGAAGAAAGGAACGAGTTGAGAGGGAAAACATTTCCATACATAGTGTCAGTAGTGTGCCTGTTGCATTAGCAACACAGTGCCAACTCGGCTTCAATTCCACCCACCTCACGGTGACTCGCGAGAGAAAATACATGTAACACACACATGGACAAATGCGACTCTGGCTAATACCAATACTTTCCTTCACCGTTTTCACGTCCATTCCTCTCCAAGAGAACGAGTGAGTGGAATCATTTGGAAATACCAAAAGCATACAACCGTGGTAACTTGACCATGACCAATGCGTTAACATACTTCCCATGAGTTCATGTCCATGCCTCTCCAAATGAACTAGCGAGCGGAATCGTTTGGAACCGAAAGAACCATGAAACGTGACTCTCTCTAATAACAAATGGTGCCTCCCTGGAACGCACCACCGCGACCCTCCACAAAAAAGGAACGAGTTGACAAGGAAAACATTTCCATACACAGCGTCAGTAGTGTGCATGTTGCATTAGCAACACAGTGGCAACTCGGCTTCACTTCCACCCACCTCACGGTGACTCGCCAGAGAAAATGCATGTAACACACGCGTGGACAAACGTGACTCTAGCTAATAAAAATACTTGCCTCCACCGTTTTCGCGTCCATTCATCTCCAAGAGAACGAGTGAGCGGAATCATTTGAAAATACCAAAAGCATACAACCGTGGTAACTTGACTCTGACCAATGCCTTAACATGCTTCCCATGAGTTCAGGTCCATGCCTCTCCAAATGAACTGGCGAGAGGAATCGTTTGGAACACAAAGAACCATGAAACATGACTCTCTCTAATAACAAACAGTGCCTCCCTGGAACGCACCACCGCGACTCTCCACAAAAAAAGAACGAGTTGACAAGGAAAACATTTGCATACACAGCGTGAGGAGTGTGCCTGTTGCATTAGCAACACAGTGGCAACTCGGCTTCACTTCCACGCACCTCACCGTGACTCACCAGAGAAAATGCATGTAACACACGCTGGACAAACGTGACTCTGGATAATAACAATACTTGCCTCCATTGTTTTGACGTCCATTCCTCTCCAAGAGAACGAGTGAGCAGAATCATTTGGAAATACCAAAAGCATACAATCAAGGTAACTTGACTCTGACCAATGCGGTAACATGCTTCCCATGAGTTCATGTCCATGCCTCTCCAAATGAACTGGCGAGAAAAATCGTTTGGAACACAAAGAACCATGAAACATGACTCTCTCTAATAACTAACAGTGCCTCCCTGGAACGCACCAACGTGACTCTCCACAAAAAAGGAACGAGTTGACTAGTAAAACATTTCCATACACAGCGTCAGTAGTGTGCCTGTTGCATTAGCAACACAGTGCCAACTCAGCTTCACTTCCACGCACCTCACAATGACTCGCCAGAGAAAATGCGTGTAACACACGCGTGGACAAAACGTCACTCTGGCTAATAACAATACTTGCCTCCGCCGTTTTCACGTCCATTCCTCTCCAAGAGAACGAGTGAGTGGAATCATTTGGAAATACCAAAAGCATACAACCGTGATAACTTGACTCTGACCAATGTGTTAACATGCTTCCCATGAGTTCATGTCCATGCCTCTCCAAATGAACTAGCGAGCAGAATCCTTTGGAACACAAAGAACCATGAAACGTGACTCTCTCTAATAACAAACGGTGCCTCCCTGGAACGCACCACCGCGAATCTCCACAAAAAAGAAACGAGTTGACAAGGAAAACATTTCCATACACAACGTCAGTAGTGTGCCTGTTGCATTAGCAACACAGTGCCAACTCGGATTCACTTCCACCCACCTCACGGCGACTCGCCAGAGAAAATGCATGTAACACACGCGTGGACAAACGTGACCCTAGCTAATAACAATACTTGCCTCCTCCGTTTTCGCGTCCATTAATCTCCAAGAGAACGAGTGAGCGGAATCATTTGGAAATACCAAAAGCATACAACCGTGGTAACTTGACCTTGACCAATGCGTTAACATGCTTCCCATGAGTTCATGTCCATGCCTTTCCAAATGAACCGGCGAGCGGAATCATTTGGAACACAAAGAACCATGAAACGTGACTCTCTCTAATAACAAACAGTGCCTCCCTGGAACGCACCACCGCGACTCTCCACAAAAAAAGAACGAGTTGACAAGGAAAACATTTGCATACACAGCGTCAGGAGTGTGCATGTTGCATTAGCAACACAGTGCCAACTCGGCTTCACTTCCACGCACCTCACAGTGACTCGCCAAAGAAAATGCATGTAACGCACGCGTGGACAAACGTGACTCTGGATAATAACAATACTTGCCTCCGCCGTTTTCACGTCCATTCCTCTCCAAGAGAACGAGTGAGCGGAATCATTTGGAAATACCAAAAGCATACAATCAAGGTAAATTGACTCTGACCAATACGGTAACATGCTTCCCATGAGTTCATGTCCATGCCTCTCCAAATGAACTGGCGAGCGGAATCGTTTGGAAGAAAAAGAACCATGAAACATGACTCTCTCTAATAACAAACAGTGCCCCCTGGAACGCACCAATGCGACTCTCCACAAAAAAGAAATGAGTTGACAAGGAAAACATTTCCATACACAGCGTCAGGAGTGTGCCTGTTGCATTAGCAACACAGTGCCAACTCGGCTTCACTTCCACGCACCTCACAGTGACTCCCAAGAGAAAATGCGTGTAACACACGCGTGGACAAACGTGACTCTGGCTAATAACAATACTTGCCTCCGCCGTTTTCACATCCATTTCTCTCCAAGAGAACGAGTGAGCGGAATCATTTGGAAATACCAAAAGCATACAACCATGGTAACTTGACTCTGACCAATGCGTTAACATGCTTCCCATGAGTTCATGTCCATGCCTCTCCAAACTAACTGGCGAGCAAAATCGTTTGGAACACAAAGAACCATGAAACGTGACTCTCTGTAATAACAAACAGTGCCTCCCTGGAACGCACCACCGCGACTCTCCACAAAAAAGGAACGAGTTGACAAGAAAAACATTTCCATACACAGCGTCAGTAGTGTGCCTGTTGCATTAGCAACAAAGTGCCAACTCGGATTCACTTCCACCCACCTCACGGCGACTCGCCAGAGAAAATGCATGTATCACACGCCTGGACAAACGTGACCCTAGCTAATAACAATACTTGCCTCCTCCGTTTTCGCGTCCATTAATCTCCAAGAGAATGAGTGAGCGGAATCATTTGGAAATACCAAAGGCATACAACCGTGGTAACTTGACCTTGACCAATGCATTAACATGCTTCCCATGAGTTCATGTCCATGCCTCTCCAAATGAACTGGCGAGCGGAATCGTTTGGAACACAAAGAACCATGAAACGTGACTCTCTCTAATAACAAACAGTGCCTCCCTGGAACGCAGCACCGCGACTCTCCACAAAAAAAAGAACGAGTTGACAAGGAAAACATTTGCATACATAGCGTCAGGAGTGTGCATGTTGCATTAGCAACACAGTGCCAACTCGGCTTCACTTCCACACACCTCACAGTGACTCGCCAAAGAAAATGCATGTAACACATGCATGGACAAACGTGACTCTGGATAATAACAATACTTGCCTCCGCCGTTTTCACGTCCATTCCTCTCTAAGAGAACGCAGGAGCAGAATCATTTGGAAATACCAAAAGCATACAACCGTGGTATCTTGACTCTGACCAATGCATTAACATGCTTCCCATGAGTTCATGTCCATGGATCTCCAAATGAATTGGTGAGCGGAATCATTTGGAAATACCAAAAGCATACAATCAAGGTAACTTGACTCTGACCAATACGGTAACATGCTTCCCATGAGTTCATGTCCATGCCTCTCCAAATGAACTGGCTAGCGGAATCTTTTGGAAGAAAAAGAACCATGAAACATGACTCTCTCTAATAACAAACAGTGCCCCCCTGGAACGCACCAACGCGACTCTCCACAAAAAAGGAATGAGTTGACAAGGAAAACATTTCCATACACAGCGTCAGGAGTGTGCCTGTTGCATTAGCAACACAGTGCCAACTCGGCTTCACTTCCACGCACCTCACAGTGACTCGCAAGAGAAAATGCGTGTAACGCACGCGTGGACAAACGTGACTCTGGCTAATAACAATACTTGCCTCCGCCGTTTTCACGTCCATTCCTCTCCAAGAGAACGAGTGAGCGGAATCATTTGGAAATACCAAAAGCATATAACCATGGTAACTTGACTCTGACCAATGCGTTAACATGCTTCCCGTGAGTTCATGTCCATGCCTCTCCAACTAACAGGCGAGCTGAATCGTTTGGAACACAAAGAACCATGAAACGTGACTCTCTGTAATAACAAGCAGTGCCTCCCTGGAACGCACCACCGCGAATCTCCACAAAAAAGAAACGAGTTGACAAGGAAAACATTTCCATACACAGCGTCAGTAGTGTGCCTGTTGCATTAGCAACACAGTGCCAACTCGGATTCACTTCCACCCACCTCACGGCGACTCGCCAGAGAAAATGCATGTAACACACGCGTGGACAAACGTGACCCTAGCTAATAACAATACTTGCCTCCTCCGTTTTCGCGTCCATTAATCTCCAAGAGAACGAGTGAGCGGAATCATTTGGAAATACCAAAAGCATACAACCGTGGTAACTTGACCTTGACCAATGCGTTAACATGCTTCCCATGAGTTCATGTCCATGCCTTTCCAAATGAACCGGCGAGCGGAATCATTTGGAACACAAAGAACCATGAAACGTGACTCTCTCTAATAACAAACAGTGCCTCCCTGGAACGCACCACCGCGACTCTCCACAAAAAAAGAACGAGTTGACAAGGAAAACATTTGCATACACAGCGTCAGGAGTGTGCATGTTGCATTAGCAACACAGTGCCAACTCGGCTTCACTTCCACGCACCTCACAGTGACTCGCCAAAGAAAATGCATGTAACGCACGCGTGGACAAACGTGACTCTGGATAATAACAATACTTGCCTCCGCCGTTTTCACGTCCATTCCTCTCCAAGAGAACGAGTGAGCGGAATCATTTGGAAATACCAAAAGCATACAATCAAGGTAAATTGACTCTGACCAATACGGTAACATGCTTCCCATGAGTTCATGGCCATGCCTCTCCAAATGAACTGGCGAGCGGAATCGTTTGGAAGAAAAAGAACCATGAAACATGACTCTCTCTAATAACAAACAGTGCCCCCTGGAACGCACCAACGCGACTCTCCACAAAAAAGAAATGAGTTGACAAGGAAAACATTTCCATACACAGCGTCAGGAGTGTGCCTGTTGCATTAGCAACACAGTGCCAACTCGGCTTCACTTCCACGCACCTCACAGTGACTCCCAAGAGAAAATGCGTGTAACACACGCGTGGACAAACGTGACTCTGGCTAATAACAATACTTGCCTCTGCCGTTTTCACATCCATTTCTCTCCAAGAGAACGAGTGAGCGGAATCATTTGGAAATACCAAAAGCATACAACCATGGTAACTTGACTCTGACCAATGCGTTAACATGCTTCCCATGAGTTCATGTCCATGCCTCTCCAAACTAACTGGCGAGCAAAATCGTTTGGAACACAAAGAACCATGAAACGTGACTCTCTGTAATAACAAACAGTGCCTCCCTGGAACGCACCACCGCGACTCTCCACAAAAAAGGAACGAGTTGACAAGAAAAACATTTCCATACACAGCGTCAGTAGTGTGCCTGTTGCATTAGCAACACAGTGCCAACTCGGATTCACTTCCACCCACCTCACGGCGACTCGCCAGAGAAAATGCATGTATCACACGCCTGGACAAACGTGACCCTAGCTAATAACAATACTTGCCTCCTCCGTTTTCGCGTCCATTAATCTCCAAGAGAATGAGTGAGCGGAATCATTTGGAAATACCAAAGGCATACAACCGTGGTAACTTGACCTTGACCAATGCATTAACATGCTTCCCATGAGTTCATGTCCATGCCTCTCCAAATGAACTGGCGAGCGGAATCGTTTGGAACACAAAGAACCATGAAACGTGACTCTCTCTAATAACAAACAGTGCCTCCCTGGAACGCAGCACCGCGACTCTCCACAAAAAAAGAACGAGTTGACAAGGAAAACATTTGCATACATAGCGTCAGGAGTGTGCATGTTGCATTAGCAACACAGTGCCAACTCGGCTTCACTTCCACACACCTCACAGTGACTCGCCAAAGAAAATGCATGTAACACATGCATGGACAAACGTGACTCTGGATAATAACAATACTTGCCTCCGCCGTTTTCACGTCCATTCCTCTCTAAGAGAACGCAGGAGCAGAATCATTTGGAAATACCAAAAGCATACAACCGTGGTATCTTGACTCTGACCAATGCATTAACATGCTTCCCATGAGTTCATGTCCATGGATCTCCAAATGAATTGGTGAGCGGAATCATTTGGAAATACCAAAAGCATACAATCAAGGTAACTTGACTCTGACCAATACGGTAACATGCTTCCCATGAGTTCATGTCCATGCCTCTCCAAATGAACTGGCTAGCGGAATCGTTTGGAAGAAAAAGAACCATGAAACATGACTCTCTCTAATAACAAACAGTGCCCCCCTGGAACGCACCAATGCGACTCTCCACAAAAAAGGAATGAGTTGACAAGGAAAACATTTCCATACACAGCGTCAGGAGTGTGCCTGTTGCATTAGCAACACAGTGCCAACTCGGCTTCACTTCCACGCACCTCACAGTGACTCGCAAGAGAAAATGCGTGTAACGCACGCGTGGACAAACGTGACTCTGGCTAATAACAATACTTGCCTCCGCCGTTTTCACGTCCATTCCTCTCCAAGAGAACGAGTGAGCGGAATCATTTGGAAATACCAAAAGCATATAACCATGGTAACTTGACTCTGACCAATGCGTTAACATGCTTCCCGTGAGTTCATGTCCATGCCTCTCCAACTAACAGGCGAGCTGAATCGTTTGGAACACAAAGAACCATGAAACGTGACTCTCTGTAATAACAAGCAGTGCCTCCCTGGAACGCACCACCGCGACTCTCCACAAAAAAGGAACGAGTTGACAAGGAAAACATTTCCATACACAGCGTCAGTAGTGTGCCTGTTGCATTAGCAACACAGTGCCAACTCGGATTCACTTCCACCCACCTCACGGCGACTCGCCAGAGAAAATGCATGTAACACACGCGTGGACAAACGTGACCCTAGCTAATAACAATACTTGCCTCCGTCGTTTTCGCGTCCATTAATCTCCAAGAGAACGAGTGAGCGGAATCATTTGGAAATACCAAAAGCATACAACCGTGGTAACTTGACCTTGACCAATCCGTTAACATGCTTCCCATGAGTTCATGTCCATGCCTCTCCAAATGAACTGGCGAGCGGAATCGTTTGGAACACAAAGAACCATGAAACGTGACTCTCTCTAATAACAAACAGTGCCTCCCTGGAACGCACCACCGCGACTCTCCACACAATAAAGAACGAGTTGACAAGGAAAACATTTGCATACACAGCGTCAGGAGTGTGCATGTTGCATTAGCAACACAGTGCCAACTCGGCTTCACTTCCACGCACCTCACAGTGACTCGCCAAAGAAAATGCATGTAACACACGCGTGGACAAACGTGACTCTGGATAATAACCATACTTGCCTCCGCCGTTTTCACATCCATTCCTCTCCAAGAGAACGAGTGAGCGGAATCATTTGGAAATACCAAAAGCATACAATCAAGGTAACTTGACTCTGACCAATACGGTAACATGCTTCCCATGAGTTCATGTCCATGCCTCTCCAAATGAACTGGCGAGCGGAGTCGTTTGGAAGAAAAAGAACCATGAAACATGACTCTCTCTAATAACAAACAGTGCCCCCCTGGAACGCACCAACGTGACTCTCCACAAAAAAGGAATGAGTTGACAAGGAAAACATTTCCATACACAGCGTCAGGAGTGTGCATGTTGCATTAGCAACACAGTGCCAACTCGGCTTCACTTCCACGCACCTCACAGTGACTCGCCAGAGAAAATACATGTAACACACGCCTGGACAAACGTGACTCTGGCTAATAACAATACTTGCCTCCGCCGTTTTCACGTCCATTCCTCTCCAAGAGAACGAGTGAGCGGAATCATTTGGAAATACCAAAAGCATACAACCATGGTAACTTGACTCTGACCAATGCGTTAACATGCTTCCCATGAGTTCATGTCCATGCCTCTCCAAACTAACTGGCGAGCAGAATCGTTTGGAACACAAAGAACCATGAAACGTGACTCTCTGTAATAACAAACAGTGCCTCCCTGGAACGCACCACCGCGACTCTCCACAAAAAAGGAACGACTTGACAAGAAAAACATTTCCATACACAGCGTCAGTAGTGTGCCTGTTGCATTAGCAACACAGTGCCAACTCGGATTCACTTCCACCCACCTCACGGCGACTCGCCAGAGAAAATTCATGTATCACACGCGTGGACAAACGTGACCCTAGCTAATAACAATACTTGCCTCCTCCGTTTTCGCGTCCATTAATCTCCAAGAGAATGAGTGAGCGGAATCATTTGGAAATACCAAAGGCATACAACCGTGGTAACTTGACCTAGACCAATGCGTTAACATGCTTCCCATGAGTTCATGTCCATGCCTCTCCAAATGAACTGGCGAGCAGAATCGTTTGGAACACAAAGAACCATGAAACGTGACTCTCTCTAATAACAAACAGTGCCTCCCTCGAACGCACCACCGCGACTCTCCACAAAAAAAGAACGAGTTGACAAGGAAAACATTTGCATACACAACGTCAGGAGTGTGCATGTTGCATTAGCAACACAGTGCCAACTCGGCTTCACTTCCACGCACCTCACAGTGACTCGCCAAAGAAAATGCATGTAACACATGCATGGACAAACGTGACTCTGGATAATAACAATACTTGCCTCCGCCATTTTCACGTCCATTCCTCTCCAAGAGAACGAGTGAGCGGAATCATTTGGAAATACCAAAAGCATACAATCAAGGTAACTTGACTCTGACCAATACGGTAACATGCTTCCCATGAGTTCATGTCCATTCCTCTCCAAATGAACTGGCGAGCGGAATCGTTTGGAAGAAAAAGAACCATGAAACATGACTCTCTCTAATAACAAACAGTGCCCCCCTGGAACGCACCAACGCGACTCTCCACAAAAAAGGAATGAGTTGACAAGGAAAATATTTCCATACACAGCGTCAGGAGTGTGCCTGTTGCATTAGCAACACAGTGCCAACTCGGCTTCACTTCCACGCACCTCACAGTGACTCGCAAGAGAAAATGCGTGTAACACACGCGTGGACAAATGTGACTCTGGCTAATAACAATACTTGCCTCCGCCGTTTTCGCGTCCATTCCTCTCCAAGAGAACGAGTGAGCGGAATCATTTGGAAATACCAAAAGCATACAACCATGGTAACTTGACTCTGACCAATGGGTTAACATGCTTCCCATGAGTTCATGTCCATGCCTCTCCAACTAACTGGCGAGCAGAATCGTTTGGAACACAAAGAACCATGAAACGTGACTCTCTGTAATAACAAACAGTGCCTCCCTGGAACGCACCACCGCGACTCTCCACAAAAAAGGAACGAGTTGACAAGGAAAACATTTCCATACACAGCATCAGTAGTGTGCCTGTTGCATTAGCAACACAGTGCCAACTCGGATTCACTTCCACCCACCTCACGGCGACTCGCCAAAGAAAATGCATGTAACACACGCGTGGACAAACGTGACCCTAGCTAATAACAATACTTGCCTCCGTCGTTTTCGCGTCCATTAATCTCCAAGAGAACGAGTGAGCGGAATCATTTGGAAATACCAAAAGCATACAACCGTGGTAACTTGACCTTGACCAATGCGTTAACATACTTCCCATGAGTTCATGTCCATGCCTCTCCAAATGAACTGGCGAGCGGAATCATTTGGAACACAAAGAACCATGAAACGTGACTCTCTCTAATAACAAACAGTGCCTCCCTGGAACGCACCACCGCGACTCTCCACAAAAAAAAGAACGAGTTGACAAGGAAAACATTTGCATACACAGCGTCAGGAGTGTGCATGTTGCATTAGCAACACAGTGCCAACTCGGCTTCACTTCCACGCACCTCACAGTGACTCGCCAAAGAAAATGCATGTAACACACGCGTGGACAAGCGTGACTCTGGATAATAACCATACTTGCCTCCGCCGTTTTCACGTCCATTCCTCTCCAAGAGAACGAGTGAGTGGAATCATTTGGAAATACCAAAAGCATACAATCAAGGTAACTTGACTCTGACCAATACGGTAACATGCTTCCCATGAGTTCATGTCCATGCCTCTCCAAATGAACTGGCGAGCGGAATCGTTTGGAAGAAAAAGAACCATGAAAAATGACTCTCTCTAATAACAAACAGTGCCCCCCTGGAACGCACCAACGCGACTCTCCACAAAAAAGGAATGAGTTGACAAGGAAAACATTTCCATACACAGCGTCAGGAGTGTGCCTGTTGCATTAGCAACACAGTGCCAACTCGGCTTCACTTCCACGCACCTCACAGTGACTCGCAAGAGAAAATGCGTGTAACACATGCGTGGACAAACGTGACTCTGGCTAATAACAATACTTGCCTTCGCCGTTTTCACGTCCATTCCTCTCCAAGAGAACGAGTGAGCGGAATCATTTGGAAATACCAAAAGCATACAACCATGGTAAATTGACTCTGACCAATGCGTTAACATGCTTCCCATGAGTTCATGTCCATGCCTCTCCAAACTAACTGGCGAGCAGAATCGTTTGGAACACAAAGAACCATGAAACGTGACTCTCTGTAATAACAAACAGTGCCTTCCTGGAATGCACCACCGCGACTCTCCACAAAAAAGGAATGAGTTGACAAGGAAAACATTTCCACACACAGCGTCAGTAGTGTGCCTGTTGCATTAGCAACACAGTGCCAACTCGGATTCACTTCCACCCACCTCACGGCGACTCGCCAGAGAAAATGCATGTAACACACGCGTGGACAAACGTGACCCTAGCTAATAACAATACTTGCCTCCGCCGTTTTCGCGTCCATTAATATCCAAGAGAACGAGTGAGCGGAATCATTTCGAAATACCAAAAGCATACAACCATGGTAACTTGACTCTGACCAATGCATTAACATGCTTCCCATGAGTTCATGTCCATGCCTCTCCAAACTAACTGGCGAGCAGAATCGTTTGGAACATAAAGAACCATGAAACGTGACTCTCTGTAATAACAAACAGTGCCTCCTTGGAACGCACCACCGTGACTCTCCACAAAAAAGGAACGAGTTGACAAGGAAAACATTTGCATACACAGCGTCAGGAGTGTGCATGTTGCATTAGCAACACAGTGCCAACTCGGCTACACTTCCACGCACCTCACAGTGACTCGCCAAAGAAAATGCATGTAACACACGCGTGGACAAACGTGACTCTGGATAATAACAATACTTGCCTCCGCCGTTTTCACGTCCATTCCTCTCCAAGAGAACGAGTGAGCGGAATCATTTGGAAATACCAAAAGCATACAATCAAGGTAACTTGACTGTGACCAATACGGTAACATGTTTCCCATGAGTTCATGTTCATGCCTCTCCAAATGAACTGGCGAGCGGAATCGTTTGGAAGAAAAAGAACCATGAAACATGACTCTCTCTAATAACAAACAGTGCCCCCCTGGAACGCACCAACGTGAGTCTCCACAAAAAAGGAATGAGTTGACAAGGAAAACATTTCCATACACAGCGTCAGGAGTGTGCCTGTTGCATTAGCAACACAGTGCCAACTCGGCTTCACTTCCACGCACCTCACAGTGACTCGCAAGAGAAAATGCGTGTAACACACGCGTGGACAAACGTGACTCTGGCTAATAATAATACTTGCCTCCGCCGTTTTCACGTCCATTCCTCTCCAAGAGAACGAGTGAGCGGAATCATTTGGAAATACCAAAAGCATACAATCATGGTAACTTGACTCTGGCCAATACGGTAACATGCTTCCCATGAGTTCATGTCCATGCCTCTCCAAATGAACTGGCGAGCGGAATCGTTTGGAAGAAAAAGAACCATGAAACATGACTCTCTCTATTAACAAACAGTGCCCCCCAGGAACGCACCAACGCGACTCTCCACAAAAAAGGAATGAGTTGACAAGGAAAACATTTCCATACACAGCGTCAGGAGTGTGCCTGTTGCATTAGCAACACAGTGCCAACTCGGCTTCACTTCCACGCACCTCACAGTGACTCGCAAGAGAAAATGCGTGTAACACATGCGTGGACAAACGTGACTCTGGCTACTAACAATACTTGCCTCCGCCGTTTTCACGTCCATTCCTCTCCAAGAGAACGAGTGAGCGGAATCATTTGGAAATACCAAAAGCATACAACCATGGTAAATTGACTCGGACCAATGCGTTAACATGCTTCCCATGAGTTCATGTCCATGCCTCTCCAAACTAACTGGCGAGCAGAATCGTTTGGAACACAAAGAACCATGAAACGTGACTCTCTGTAATAACAAACAGTGCCTTCCTGGAACGCACCACCGTGACTCTCCACAAAAAAGGAATGAGTTGACAAGGAAAACATTTCCATACACAGCGTCAGTAGTGTGCCTGTTGCATTAGCAACACAGTGCCAACTCGGATTCACTTCCACCCACCTCACGGCGACTCGCCAGAGAAAATGCATGTAACACACGCGTGGACAAACATGACCCTAGCTAAGAACAATACTTGCCTCCGCCGTTTTCGCATCCATTAATATCCAAGAGAACGAGTGAGCGGAATCATTTCGAAATACCAAAAGCATACAACCATGGTAACTTGACTCTGACCAATGTGTTAACATGCTTCCCATGAGTTCATTTCCATGCCTCTCCAAACTAACTGGCGAGCAGAATCGTTTGGAACACAAAGAACCATGAAACGTGACTCTCTGTAATAACAAACAGTGCCTCCCTGGAACGCACCACCGTGACTCTCCACAAAAAAGGAACGAGTTGACAAGGAAAACATTTGCATACACAACGTCAGGAGTGTGCATGTTGCATTAGCAACACAGTGCCAACTCGGCTACACTTCCACGCACCTCACAGTGACTCGCCAAAGAAAATGCATGTAACACACGCGTGGACAAACGTGACTCTGGATAATAACAATACTTGCCTCCGCCGTTTTCACGTCCATTCCTCTCCAAGAGAACGAGTGAGCGGAATCATTTGGAAATACCAAAAGCATACAATCAAGGTAACTTGACTGTGACCAATACGGTAACATGTTTCCCATGAGTTCATGTTCATGCCTCTCCAAATGAACTGGCGAGCGGAATCGTTTGGAAGAAAAAGAACCATGAAACATGACTCTCTCTAATAACAAACAGTGCCCCCCTGGAACGCACCAACGTGAGTCTCCACAAAAAAGGAATGAGTTGACAAGGAAAACATTTCCATACACAGCGTCAGGAGTGTGCCTGTTGCATTAGCAACACAGTGCCAACTCGGCTTCACTTCCACGCACCTCACAGTGACTCGCAAGAGAAAATGCGTGTAACACACGCGTGGACAAACGTGACTCTGGCTAATAATAATACTTGCCTCCGCCGTTTTCACGTCCATTCCTCTCCAAGAGAACGAGTGAGCGGAATCATTTGGAAATACCAAAAGCATACAATCATGGTAACTTGACTCTG
>NC_057797.1:311287256-311349894 GCF_018294505.1 Triticum aestivum
TGACCCTAGCTAAGAACAATACTTGCCTCCGCCGTTTTCGCATCCATTAATATCCAAGAGAACGAGTGAGCGGAATCATTTCGAAATACCAAAAGCATACAACCATGGTAACTTGACTCTGACCAATGTGTTAACATGCTTCCCATGAGTTCATTTCCATGCCTCTCCAAACTAACTGGCGAGCAGAATCGTTTGGAACACAAAGAACCATGAAACGTGACTCTCTGTAATAACAAACAGTGCCTCCCTGGAACGCACCACCGTGACTCTCCACAAAAAAGGAACGAGTTGACAAGGAAAACATTTGCATACACAACGTCAGGAGTGTGCATGTTGCATTAGCATCACAGTGCCAACTCGGCTACACTTCCACGCACCTCACAGTGACTCGCCAAAGAAAATGCATGTAACACACGCGTGGACAAACGTGACTCTGGATAATAACAATACTTGCCTCCGCCGTTTTCACGTCCATTCCTCTCCAAGAGAATGAGTGAGCGGAATCATTTGGAAATACCAAAAGCATAAAATCAAGGTAACTTGACTCTGACCAATACGGTAACATGCTTCCCATGAGTTCATGTCCATGCCTCTCCAAATGAACTGGCGAGCGGAATCGTTTGGAAGAAAAAGAACCATGAAACATGACTCTCTCTAATAACAAACAGTGCCCCCCTGGAACGCACCAACGTGACTCTCCACAAAAAAGGAATGAGTTGACAAGGAAAACATTTCCATACACAGCGTCAGGAGTGTGCCTGTTGCATTAGCAACACAGTGCCAACTCGGCTTCACTTCCACGCACCTCACAGTGACTCGCAAGAGAAAATGCGTCTAACACACGCGTGGACAAACGTGACTCTGGCTAATAATAATACTTGCCTCCGCCGTTTTCACGTCCATTCCTCTCCAAGAGAACGAGTGTGCGGAATCATTTGGAAATACCAAAAGCATACAATCAAGGTAACTTGACTCTGACCAATACGGTAACATGCTTCCCATGAGTTCATGTCCATGCCTCTCCAAATGAACTGGCGAGCGGAATCGTTTGGAAGAAAAAGAACCATGAAACATGACTCTCTCTAATAACAAACAGTGCCCCCCTGGAACGCACCACCGCGACTCTCCACAAAAAAGGAACGAGTTGACAAGGAAAACATTTCCATACACAGCGTCAGGAGTGTGCCTGTTGCATTAGCAACACAGTGCCAACTCGGCTTCACTTCCACGCACCTCACAGTGACTCGCAAGAGAAAATGCGTGTAACACACGCGTGGACAAACGTGACTCTGGCTAATAATAATACTTGCCTCCGCCGTTTTCACGTCCATTCCTCTCCAAGAGAACGAGTGAGCGGAATCATTTGGAAATACCAAAAGCATACAATCATGGTAACTTGACTCTGACCAATACGGTAACATGCTTCCCATGAGTTCATGTCCATGCCTCTCCAAATGAACTGGCGAGCGGAATCGTTTGGAAGAAAAAGAACCATGAAACATGACTCTCTCTATTAACAAACAGTGCCCCCCTGGAACGCACCAACGCGACTCTCCACAAAAAAGGAATGAGTTGACAAGGAAAACATTTCCATACACAGCGTCAGGAGTGTGCCTGTTGCATTAGCAACACAGTGCCAACTCGGCTTCACTTCCACGCACCTCACAGTGACTCGCAAGAGAAAATGCGTGTAACACATGCGTGGACAAACGTGACTCTGGCTAATAACAATACTTGCCTCCGCCGTTTTCACGTCCATTCCTCTCCAAGAGAACGAGTGAGCGGAATCATTTGGAAATACCAAAAGCATACAACCATGGTAAATTGACTCTGACCAATGCGTTAACATGCTTCCCATGAGTTCATGTCCATGCCTCTCCAAACTAACTGGCGAGCAGAATCGTTTGGAACACAAAGAACCATGAAACGTGACTCTCTGTAATAACAAACAGTGCCTTCCTGGAACGCACCACCGCGACTCTCCACAAAAAAGGAATGAGTTGACAAGGAAAACATTTCCATACACAGCGTCAGTAGTGTGCCTGTTGCATTAGCAACACAGTGCCAACTCGGATTCACTTCCACCCACCTCACGGCGACTCGCCAGAGAAAATGCATGTAACACACGCGTGGACAAACGTGACCCTAGCTAAGAACAATACTTGCCTCCGCCGTTTTCGCATCCATTAATATCCAAGAGAACGAGTGAGCGGAATCATTTCGAAATACCAAAAGCATACAACCATGGTAACTTGACTCTGACCAATGTGTTAACATGCTTCCCATGAGTTCATTTCCATGCCTCTCCAAACTAACTGGCGAGCAGAATCGTTTGGAACACAAAGAACCATGAAACGTGACTCTCTGTAATAACAAACAGTGCCTCCCTGGAACGCACCACCGTGACTCTCCACAAAAAAGGAACGAGTTGACAAGGAAAACATTTGCATACACAACGTCAGGAGTGTGCATGTTGCATTAGCATCACAGTGCCAACTCGGCTACACTTCCACGCACCTCACAGTGACTCGCCAAAGAAAATGCATGTAACACACGCGTGGACAAACGTGACTCTGGATAATAACAATACTTGCCTCCGCCGTTTTCACGTCCATTCCTCTCCAAGAGAATGAGTGAGCGGAATCATTTGGAAATACCAAAAGCATAAAATCAAGGTAACTTGACTCTGACCAATACGGTAACATGCTTCCCATGAGTTCATGTCCATGCCTCTCCAAATGAACTGGCGAGCGGAATCGTTTGGAAGAAAAAGAACCATGAAACATGACTCTCTCTAATAACAAACAGTGCCCCCCTTGAATGCACCAACGTGACTCTCCACAAAAAAGGAATGAGTTGACAAGGAAAACATTTCCATACACAGCGTCAGGAGTGTGCCTGTTGCATTAGCAACACAGTGCCAACTCGGCTTCACTTCCACGCACCTCACAGTGACTCGCAAGAGAAAATGCGTCTAACACACGCGTGGACAAACGTGACTCTGGCTAATAATAATACTTGCCTCCGCCGTTTTCACGTCCATTCCTCTCCAAGAGAACGAGTGTCCGGAATCATTTGGAAATACCAAAAGCATACAATCAAGGTAACTTGACTCTGACCAATACGGTAACATGCTTCCCATGAGTTCATGTCCATGCCTCTCCAAATGAACTGGCGAGCGGAATCGTTTGGAAGAAAAAGAACCATGAAACATGACTCTCTCTAATAACAAACAGTGCCCCCCTGGAACGCACCACCGTGACTCTCCACAAAAAAGGAACGAGTTGACAAGGAAAACATTTCCATACACAGCGTCAGGAGTGTTCCTGTTGCATTAGCAACACAGTGAGAACTCGGCTTCACTTCCACGCACCTCACAGTGACTCGCAAGAGAAAATGCGTGTAACACACGCGTGGACAAACGTGACTCTGGCTAATAACAATACTTGCCTCCGCCGTTTTCACGTCCATTCCTCTCCAAGAGAACGAGTGAGCGGAATCATTTGGAAATACCAAAAGTATACAACCATGGTAAATTGACTCTGACCAATGCGTTAACATGCTTCCCATGAGTTCATGTCCATGCCTCTCCAAATGAACTGGCGAGCGGACTCATTTGGAACACAAAGAACCATGAAACGTGACTCTCTGTAATAACAAACAATGCCTCCCAGGAATGCACCACCGCGACTCACCACAAAAAAGGAACGAGTTGACAAGGAAAGCATTTCCATACATAGCGTCAGGATGTGCCTGTTGCATTAGCAACACAGTGCCAACTCGGCTTCACTTCCATGCACCTCACAGTGACTCGCCAGAGAAAATGCATGCAACACACGCGTGGACAAACATGACTCTGGCTAATAAAAATACTTGCCCCCGCCGTTTTAACGTCCATTCCTCTCCAAGAGAACGAGTGAGCGGAATCATTTGGAAATACCAAAAGCATACAACCGTGGTAACTTGACTCTGACCAATGTGTTAACATGCTTCCCATGAGTTCATGTCGATGCCTCTCCAAATGAACTGGCGAGTGGAATCGTTTGGAACACAAAGAACCATGAAACATGACTCTCTCTAATAACAAACAGTGCCCCCCTAGAACGCACCACCGCGACTCACCACAAAAAAGGAATGAGTTGACAAGCAAAACATTTCCATACACAGCGTCAGGAGTGTGCCTGTTGCATTAGCAACACAGTGCTAACTCGGCTTCACTTCCACGCACCTCATAGTGCCTCGCAAGAGAAAATGCGTGTAACACACGCGTGGACAAACGTGACTCTGGCTAATAACAATACTTGCCTCCGCCGTTTTCACGTCCATTCCTCTCCAGGAGAACGAGCGAGCGGAATCATTTGGAAATACCAAAAGCATACAACCATGGTAACTTGACTCTGACCAATGCGTTAGCATGCTTCCCATGAGTTCATGTCCATGCCTCACCAAATGAACTGGCGAGTGGAATCGTTTGGAACGCAAAGAACCATGAATCATGACTCTCTCTAATAACAAACAGTGCCTCCCTGGAACGCACCACCGCGACTCTCCACAAAAAAGGAACGAGTTGACAAGGAAAACATTTCCATACACTGCGTCAGGAGTGTGCCTGTTGCATTAGCAACACAGTGCCAACTCGGCTTCACTTCCACGCACCTTAGAGTGATTCGCTAGAGAAAATGCATGTAATACACGTGTGGACAAACGTGACTCTGCCTAATAACAATACGTGCCTCCACCGTTTTCACGTCCATTCCTCTCCAAGAGAATGAAGGAGTACAATCACTTGGAAATACCAAAAGCATACAACCGTGGTATCTTCACTTTGACCAATGCGTTAACATGCTTCCCATGAGTTCATGTCCATGGCTCTCCAAATGAACTGGCGAGCGGAATCATTTGGAACAAAAAGAACCATGAAACGTGACTCTCTCTAATAACAAACAGTGCCTCCCTGGAACGCACCACTGCGACTCTCCACAAAAAAGGAACAAGTTGACAAGGAAAACATTTCCATACACAGCGTCAGGAGTGTGCCTGTTGCATGAGCAACACAGTGGCAACTCGGCTTCACTTCCACGCACCTCACAGTGACTCGCCAGAGAAAATACATGTAACACACGCCTGGACAAACGTGACTCTGGCTAATAACAATACTTGCCTCCGCCGTTTTCACGTCCATTCCTCTCCAAGAGAACAAGTGAGCGGAATCATTTGGAAATACCAAAAGCATACATCCTGGTAACTTGACTCTGACCAATATGTTAACATGCTTCCCATGAGTTCATGTCCATGCCTCTCCAAATGAACTAGCGAGCAGAATAGTTTGGAACACAAAGAACCATGAATCATGACTCTCTCTAATAACAAACAGAGCCTCCCTGGAACGCACCACCGCGACTCACCACAAAAAAGGAACAAGTTGACAAGGAAAACATTTCCATACACAACGTCTGGAGTGTGCCTGTTGCATTAGCAACACAGTGCTAACTCGGCTTCACTTCCACGCACCTCACAGTGACTGGCCACACAAAATGCATGTAACAAACGCGTGGACAATCATGACTCTAGCTAATAATAATACTTGCCTCCGCCGTTTTCACGTCCATTCCTCTCCAAGAGAACGAGGGAGCGAAATCATTTGGAAATACCAAAAGCATACAACCGTGGTATCTTTACTCTGACCAATGCGTTAACATGCTTCCCATGAGTTCATGTCCATGCCTCTCCATATGAACTGGCGAGGGGAATCGTTTGGAACACAAAGAACCATGAAATGTGACTCTCTCTAATAAAAAACAGTGCCTCCCTGGAACGCACCACCGCGACTCACCACAAAAAAGGAACGAGTTGACAGGGAAAACATTTCCATAAAAAGCGTCAGGAGTGTGCCCGTTGCATTAGCAACACAGTGCCAACTCGGCTTCACTTCCATGCACCTCACAGTGACTCGCCACAGAAAATGCATGTAACACACGTGTGGAAAAACATGACTCTACTAATAACAATACTTGCCCCCGCCGTTTTGACATCCATTCCTCTCCAAGAGAACGAGCGAGCGGAATCATTTGGAAATACCAAGAGCATACAACCGTGGTAACTTGACTCTGACCAATGTGTTAACATGCTTCCCATGAGTTCATGTCCATGCCTCTCCAAATGAACTGGCGAGTGAAATCATTTGGAACACAAAGAACCATGAAACATGACTTTCTCTAATAACAAACAGTGCCTCCCTAGAACGCAGAAAAGGAACGAGCTGACAAGGAAAACATGTCAATACACAGCGTCAGGAGTGTGCCTGTTGCATTAGCAACACAGTGCCAACTCGGCTTCATTTCCACGCACCTCACAGTGACTCGCCAGAGAAAATGCATGTAACACACGCGTGGACAAACGTAACTCTGGATAATAACAATACTTGCCTCCGCTGTTTTCACGTCCATTCCTCTCAAAGAGAATGAGCGAGTGGAATCATTTGGAAATACCAAAAGCATACAACCCAGGTAACTTGACTCTGACCATTGCGTTAACATGCTTCCCACGAGTTCATGTCCATGCCTCTCCAAATGAATTGGCGAGCGGAATCGTTTGGAACACAAAGAACCATGAAATGTGACTCTCTCTAATAACAAACAGTGCCTCCCTGGAACGCACCACTGCGACTCTCCACAAAAAAGGAACGAGTTGACAAGGAAAACATTTCCATACACAGCGTCAGGAGTGTGCCTGTTGCATGAGCAATACAGTGGCAACTCGGCTTCACTTCCACGCACCTCACAGTGACTCGCCAGAGAAAATGCATGTAACACACGCGTGGACAAACGTGACTCTGGCTAATAACAATACTTGCCTCCGCCGTTTTCACGTCCATTCCTCTCCAAGAGAACGAGTGAGCGGAATCATTTGGAAATACCAAAAGCATACAACCATGGTAACTTGAGTCTGACCAATGCGTTAACATGCTTCCCATGAGTTCATGTCCATGCCTCTCCAAATGAACTAGGGAGCGGAATCGTTTGGAACACAAAGAACCATGAATCATGACTCTCTCTAATAACAAACAGTGCCTCCCTGGAACGCACCACCGCGACTCTCCACAAAAAAGGAACGAGTTGACAAGGAAAACATTTCCATACATATCGTCAGGAGTGTGCATGTTGCATTAGCAACACAGTGCCAACTCGGCTTCACTTCCACACACCTCACAGTGACTCGCCAGAGAAAATGCGTGTAACACACGCGTGGACAAACGTGACTCTGGCAAATAACAATACTTGCCTGCACCATTTTCACGTCCATTCCTCTCCAAGAGAACGAGTGAGCGGAATCATTTGGAAATACCAAAAGCATACAACCGTTGTAAATTGACTCTGACCAAGGCGTTAACATGTTTCCCATGAGTTCATGTCCATGCCTCTCCAAATGAACTAGCGAGCGGAATCGTTTGGAACACAAAGAACCATGAATCATGACTCTCTCTAATAACAAACTGTGCCTCCCTGGAACGCACCACCGCGACTCTCCACAAAAAAGGAACGAGTTGACAAGGAAAACATTTCCATATACAGCGTCAGGAGTGTGCCTGTTGCATTAGCAACACAGTGCCAACTCGGCTTCACTTCCACGCACCTCAGAGTGATTCGCCAGAGAAAATGCATGTAACACATGTGTGGACAAACGTGACTCTGGCTAATAACAATACGTGCCTCCGCCGTTTTCACGTCCATTCCTCTCTAAGAGAACGCAGGAGCAGAATCATTTGGAAATACCAAAAGCATACAACCGTGGTATCTTGACTCTGACCAATGCATTAACATGCTTCCCATGAGTTCATGTCCATGGATCTCCAAATGAATTGGCGAGCGGAATCTTTTGGAACAAAAAGAACCATGAAACGTGACTTTCTCTAATATCAAACAGTGCCTCCCTGGAATGCACCACCGCGACTCGCCACAAAAAAGGAACAAGTTGACAACACAGTGCCAACTCGGCTTTATTTCCACGCACCTCATAGTGACTCGCCAGAGAGAATGCGTGTAACACACATGTGGACAAACGTGACTCTGGATAATAACAATACTTGCCCCCGCCCTTTTCACGTCCATTCCTCTCCAAGACAACGAGCGCGCGGAATCATTTGGAAATACCAAAAGCATACAACCGTGGTAACTTGACTCTGACCAATGCGTTAACATGCTTCCCACGAGTTCATGTCCATGCCTCTCCAAATGAACTAGCGAGCGAAATCGTTTGGAACACAAAGAACTATGAAACGTGACTCTCTCTAATAACAAACAGTGCCTCCCTAGAACGCACCACTGCGACTCTCCACCAAAAAGGAACGAGTTGACAAGGAAAACATTTCCATACACAGCGTCAGGAGTGTGCCTGCTGCATTAGAAACACAGTGCCAACTCGGCTTCACTTCCACGCACCTCACAGTGACTTGCCAGAGAAAATGCATGTAACACACGCGTGGACAAACGTGACTCTGGCTAATAACAATACTTGCCTCCGCCGTTTTCACGTCCATTCTTCTCCAAGAGAACGAGTGAGCGGAATCATTTGGAAATACCAAAAGCATACAACCGTGGTAACTTGACTCTGACCAATGCGTTAACATGCTTCCCATGAGTTCTTGTCCATGCCTCTCCAAATGAACTAGCGAGCGGAATCGTTTGGAACACAAAGAACCATGAATCATGACTCTCTCTAATAACAAACAGAGCCTCCCTGGAACGCACCACCGCGACTCACCACAAAAAACGAACAAGTTGACAAGGAAAACATTTCCATACACAGCGTCAGGAGTGTGCCTATTGCATTAGCAACACAGTGCCAACTCGGCTTCACTTCCACGCACCTCACAGTGACTGGACACACAAAATGCATGTAACACACGCGTGGACAAACATGACTCTGGCTAATAATAATACTTGCCTCCGCTGTTTTCACGTCCATTCCTCTCCAAGAGAATGAGGGAGCGTAATCATTTGGAAATACCAAAAGCATACAACCGTGGTATCTTGACTCTGACCAATGCGTTAACATGCTTCCCATGAGTTCATGTCCATGCTTGTCCATATGAACTGGCGAGTGGACTCGTTTGGAACACAAAGAACCATGAAATGTGACTCTCTCTAATAACAAACAGTGCCTCCCTGGAACGCACCACCGCAACTCACCACAAAAAAGGAACGAGTTGACAAGGAAAACATTTCCATACAGGGCGTCAGGAGTGTGCCTATTGCATTAGCAACACAGTGCCAACTCGGCTTCACTTCCAAGCACCTCACAGTGACTCGCCAGAGAAAATGCATGTAACACACGCGTGGATAAAATGTGACTCTGGCTAATAACAATACTTGCCCCCGCCGTTTTGACGTCCATTCCTGTCCAAGAGAACGAACGAGCGAAATCATTTGGAAATACCAGAAGCATACAACCATGGTAACTTGACTCTGACCAATGTGTTAACATGCTTCCCATGAGCTCATGTCCATGCCTCTCCAAATGAACTGGCGAGCGGAATCGTTTGGAACACAAAGAACCATGAAAAGTGACTCTCTCTAATAACAAACAGTGCCTCCCTGGAACGCACCACTGCGACTCTCCACAAAAAAGGAACGAGTTGACAAGGAAAACATTTCCATACACAGCGTCTGGAGTGTGCCTGTTGCATGAGCAACACAGTAGCAACTCGGCTTCACTTCCACGCACCTCACAGTGACTCGCCAGAGAAAATGCATGTAACACACACGTGGACAAACGTGACTCGGGCTAATAACAATACTTGCCTCCGACGTTTTCACGTCCATTCCTCTCCAAGAGTACGAGTGAGCGGAATCATTTGGAAATACCAAAAGCATACAACCGTGTTAACTTGAGTCTGACCAATGCGTTAACATGCTTCCCATGAGTTCATGTCCATGCCTCTCCAAATGAACTAGGGAGCGGAATCGTTTGGAACACAAAGAACCATGAATCATGACTCTCTCTAATAACAAACAGTGCCTCCCTGGAACGCACCACTGCGACTCTCCACAAAAAAGGAACGAGTTGACAAGGAAAACATTTCCATACATATCGTCAGGAGTGTGCATGTTGCATTAGCAACAGAGTGCCAACTCGGCTTCACTTCCACACACCTCACAGTGACTCGCCAGAGAAAATGCGTGTAACACACGCGTGGACAAACGTGACTCTGGCAAATAACAATACTTGCCTCCACCGTTTTCACGTCGATTCCTTTCCAAGAGAACGAGTGAGCGGAATCATTTGGAAATACCAAAAGCATACAACCGTTGTAACTTGACTCTGACCAAGGCGTTAACATGCTTCCCATGAGTTCATGTCCATGCCTCTCCAAATGAACTAGCGAGCAGAATAGTTTGGAACACAAAGAACCATGAATCATGACTCTCTCTAATAACAAACAGTGCCTCCCTGGAACGCACCACCGTGACTCTCCAGAAAAAAGGAACGAGTTGACAAGGAAAACATTTCCATACACAACGTCAGGAGTGTGCCTGTTGCATTAGCAACACAGTGCCAACTCGGCATCACTTCCACGCACCTCACAGTGACTTGCCAGAGAAAATGCATGTAACACACGCGTGGACAAACGTGACTCTGGCTAATAACAATACTTGCCTCCGCTGTTTTCACGTCCATTCTTCTCCAAGAGAACGAGTGAGCGGAATCATTTGGAAATACCAAAAGCATACAACCGTGGTAACTTGACTCTGACCAATGCGTTAACATGCTTCCCATGAGTTCATGTCCATGCCTCTCCAAATGAACTAGCGAGCGGAATCGTTTGGAACACAAAGAACCATGAATCATGACTCTCTCTAATAACAAACAGAGCCTCCCTGGAACGCACCACCACGACTCACCACAAAAAAGGAACAAGTTGACAAGGAAAACATTTCCATACACAGCGTCAGGAGTGTGCCTATTGCATTAGCAACACAGTGCCAACTCGGCTTCACTTCCACGCACCTCACAGTGACTAGACACACAAAATGCATGTAACACACGCGTGGACAAACATGACTCTGGCTAATAATAATACTTGCCTCCGCTGTTTTCATGTCCATTCCTCTCCAAGAGAACGAGGGAGTGTAATCATTTGGAAATACCAAAAGCATACAACCGTGGTGTCTTGACTCTGACCAATGCGTTAACATGCTTCCCATGAGTTCATGTCCATGCCTGTCCATATGAACTGGCGAGTGGACTCGTTTGGAACACAAAGAACCATGAAATGTGACTCTCTCTAATAACAAACAGTGCCTCCCTGGAACGCACCACCGCAACTCACCACAAAAAAGGAACAAGTTGACAAGGAAAACATTTCCATACAGGGCGTCAGGAGTGTGCTTATTGCATTAGCAACACAGTGCCAACTCGGCTTCACTTCCAAGCACCTCACTGTGACTCGCCAGAGAAAATGCATGTAACACACGCGTGGATAAATGTGACTCTGGCTAATAACAATACTTGCCCCCGCCGTTTTGACGTCCATTCCTGTCCAAGAGAACGAACGAGCGAAATCATTTGGAAATACCAGAAGCATACAACCATGGTAACTTGACTCTGACCAATGTGTTTACATGCTTCCCATGAGCTCATGTCCATGCCTCTCCAAAAGAACTGGCGAGCAGAATCGTTTGGAACACAAAGAACCATGAAAAGTGACTCTCTCTAATAACAAACAGGGCCTCCCTGGAACGCACAACTGCGACTCTCCACAAAAAAGGAATGAGTTGACAAGGAAAACATTTCCATACACAGCGTCAGGAGTGTGCCTATTGCATGAGCAACACAGTGGCAACTCGGCTTCACTTCCACGCACCTCACAGTGACTCGCCAGAGAAAATGCATGTAACACACGCGTGGACAAACGTGACTCTGGCTAATAACAATACTTGCCTCCGCCGTTTTCACGTCCATTCCTCTCCAAGAGAACGAGTGAGCGGAATCATTTGGAAATACCAAAAGCATACAACCGTGTTAACTTGAGTCTGACCAATGCGTTAACATGCTTCCCATGAGTTCATGTCCATGCCTCTCCAAATGAACTAGGGAGCGGAATCATTTGGAACACAAAGAACCATGAATCATGACTCTCTCTAATAACAAACAGTGCCTCCCTAGAACGCACCACCGCGACTCTCCACAAAAAAGGAACGGGTTGACAAGGAAAACATTTCCATACATATCGTCAGGAGTGTGCATGTTGCATTAGCAACAGAGTGCCAACTCGGCTTCACTTCCACACACCTCACAGTGACTCGCCAGAGAAAATGCGTGTAACACACGCGTGGACAAATGTGACTCTGGCAAATAACAATACTTTCCTCCACCGTTTTCACGTCCATTCCTCTCCAAGAGAACGAGTGAGCGGAATCATTTGGAAATACCAAAAGCATACAACCGTTGTAACTTGACTCTGACCAAGGCGTTAACATGCTTCCCATGAGTTCATGTCCATGCCTCTCCAAATGAACTAGCGAGCGGAATCGTTTGGAACACAAAGAACCATGAATCATGACTCTCTCTAATAACAAACAGTGCCTCCCTGGAACGCACCACCGCGACTCTCCACAAAAAAGGAACGAGTTGACAAGGAAAACATTTCCATACACAGCGTCAGGAGTGTGCCTGTTGCATTAGCAACATAGTGCCAACTCGGCATCACTTCCACGCACCACAGAGTGATTCGCCAGAGAAAATGCATGTAACACACGTGTGGACAAACGTGACTCTGGCTAATAACAATACGTGCCTCCGCCGTTTTCACGTCCATTCCTCTCTAAGAGAATGAAGGAGCAGAATCATTTGGAAATACCAAAAGCATACAACCGTGGTATCTTGACCCTGACCAATGCATTAACATGCTTCCCATGAGTTCATGTCCATGGATCTCCAAATGAATTGGCGAGCGGAATCTTTTGGAACACAAAGAACCATGAAACGTGACTTTCTCTAATAACAAACAGTGCCTCCCTGGAATGCACCACCGCGACTCGCCACAAAAAAGGAACAAGTTGACAAAGAAAACATGTCCATACACAGCGTCAGGAGTGTGCCTGTTGCATTAGCAACACAGTGCCAACTTGGCTTCATTTCCACGCACCTCACAGTGACTCGCCAGAGAGAATGCATGCAACACACATGTGGACAAACGTGACTCTGGATAATAACAATACTTGCCCCCGCCGTTTTCACGTCCATTCCTCTCCAAGAGAACGAGCACGCGGAATCATTTGGAAATACCAAAAGCATACAACCGTGGTAACTTGACTCTGACCAATGCGTTAACATGCTTCCCACGAGTTCATGTCCATGCCTCTCCAAATGAACTGGCGAGCGGAATCGTTTGGAACACAAAGAACCATGAAACTTGACTCTCTCTAATAACTAACAGTGCCTCCCTAGAACGCACCACTGCGACTCTCCACCAAAAAGGAACGAGTTGACAAGGAAAACATTTCCATACACAGCGTCAGGAGTGTGCCTGCTGCATTAGAAACACAGTGCCAACTCGGCTTCACTTCCACACACCTCACAGTGACTTGCCAGAGAAAATGCATGTAACACACGCGTGGACAAACGTGACTCTGGCTAATAACAATACTTGCCTCCGCCGTTTTCACGTCCATTCTTCTCCAAGAGAACGAGTGAGCGGAATCATTTGGAAATACCAAAAGCATACAACCGTGGTAACTTGACTCTGACCAATGCGTTAACATGCTTCCCATGAGTTCATGTCCATGCCTCTCCAAATGAACTAGCGAGCGGAATCGTTTGGAACACAAAGAACCATGAATCATGACTCTCTCTAATAACAAACAGAGCCTCCCTGGAACGCACCACCGCGACTCACCACAAAAAAGGAACAAGTTGACAAGGAAAACATTTCCATACACAGCGTCAGGAGTGTGCCTATTGCATTAGCAACACAGTGCCAACTCGGCCTCACTTCCACACACCTCACAGTGACTGGACACACAAAATGCATGTAACACACGCGTGGACAAACATGACTCTGGCTAATAATGATACTTGCCTCCGCTGTTTTCACGTCCATTCCTCTCCAAGAGAACGAGGGAGCGTAATCATTTGGAAAACCAAAAGCATACAACTGTGGTATCTTGACTCTGACCAATGCGTTAACATGCTTCCCATGAGTTCATGTCCATGCCTGTCCATATGAACTGGCGAGTGGACTCGTTTGGAACACAAAGAACCATGAAATGTGACTCTCTCTAATAACAAACAGTGCCTCCCTGGAACGCACCACCGCAACTCACCACAAAAAAGGAACGAGTTGACAAGGAAAACATATCCATACAGGGCGTCAGGAGTGTGCCTATTGCATTAGCAACACAGTGCCAACTCGGCTTCACTTCCATGCACCTCACAGTGACTCGCCAGAGAAAATGCATGTAACACACGTGTGGATAAATGTGACTTTGGCTAATAACAATACTTGCCCCCGCCGTTTTGACGTCCATTCCTGTCCAAGAGAACGAACGAGCAAAATCATTTGGAAATACCAGAAGCATAAAACCATGGTAACTTGACTCTGACCAATGTGTTAACATGCTTCCCATGAGCTCATGTCCATGACTCTCCAAATAAACTGGCGAGCGGAATCATTTGGAACACAAAGAACCATGAAAAGTGACTCCCTCTAATAACAAACAGTGCCTCCCTGGAACGCACCACGGCGACTCTCCACAAAAAAGGAACGAGTTGACAAGGAAAACATTTCCATACACAGCGTCAGGAGTGTGCCTGTTGCATTAGAAACACAGTGCCAACTCGGCTTCACTTCCACGCACCTCACAGTGACTCGCCAGAGAAAATGCATGTAACACACGCGTGGACAAACGTGACTCTGGCTAATAACAATACTTGCCTCCGCCGTTTTCATGTCCATTCCTCTCCAAGTGAACGAGTGAGCGGAATCATTTGGAAGTACCAAAAGCATACAACCGTGGTAACTTGACTCTGACCAATGCGTTAACATGCTAGCCATGACTTCATGTCCATGCCTCTCCAAATGAACTAGCGAGCGGAATCGTTTGGAACACAAAGAACCATGAATCATGACTCTCCCTAATAACAAACAGAGCCTCCCTGGAACGCACCACCGCGACTCACAACAAAAAAGGAACAAGTTGACAAGGAAAACATTTCCATACACAGTGTCAGGAGTGTGCCTGTTGCATTAGCAACACAGTGCCAACTCGGCTTCACTTCCACGCACCTCACAGTGACTGGACACACAAAATGCATCTAACACACACATGGACAAACATGACTCTAGCTAATAATAATACTTGCCTCCGCCGTTTTCACGTCCATTCCTCTCCAAGAGAACGAGGCAGCGTAATCATTTGGAAATACCAAAAGCATACAACCGTTGTATCTTGACTCTGACCAATGCATTAACATGCTTCCCATGAGTTCATGTCCATGCCTGTCCATATGAACTGGCGAGCGGACTCGTTTGGAACGCAGAGAACCATGAAATGTGACTCTTTCTGATAACAAACAGTGCCTCCCTGGAACGCACCACCGCAACTCACCACAAAAAAGGAACAAGTTGATAAGGAAAACATTTCCATACAGAGCGTCAGGAGTGTGCCTATTGCATTAGCAACACAGTGCCAACTCGGCTTCACTTCCATGCACCTCACAGTGAATCGCCAGAGAAAATGCATGTAACACACGCGTGGATAAACGTGACTCTGGCTAATAACAATACTTGCCCCTGCCGTTTTGACGTCCATTCCTGTCTAAGAGAACGAACGAGCGAAATCATTTGGAAATACCAGAAGCATACAACTGTGGTAACTTGACTCTGACCAATGTGTTAACATGCTTCCCATGAGTTCATGTCCATGCCTCTCCAAATGAACTGGCGACCGGAATCATTTGGAACACAAAGAACCACGAAACGTGACACTCTCTAATAACAAACAGTGCCTCCCTGGAACGGACCACGGCGACTCACCACAAAAAAGGAACGAGTTGACAAGGAAAACATGTTCATACACAGCGTCAGGAGTGTGCCTGTTGCATTAGCAACATAGTGCTACTCGGCTTCATTTCCACGCACCTCCGACTGACTCACCAAAGAAAATGCATGTATAACACGCGTGGACAAACGTGACTCTGGCTAATAACAATACAGGCCCCCGCCGTTTTCACGTCCATTCCTCTCCAAGAGAACAAGCGAGCGGAATCATTTGGAAATACCAAAAGCATACAACCGTGGTAACTTGACTCTGACCAATGCATTAACATGCTTCCCGCGAGTTCATGTCCATGCCTCCCCAAATGAACTGGCGAGCGTAATCGTTTGGAACACAAAGAACTATGAATCATGACTCTCTCTAATAACAAACAGTGCCTCCCTGGAACGCACCACCGCGACTCTCCACAAAAAAGGAACGAGTTGACAAGGAAAACATTTCCATACACAGCGTCAGGAGTGTGCATGTTGCATTAGAAACACAGTGCCAACTTGACTTCACTTCCACGCACCTCACAGTGACTGGCCACAGAAAATGCATCTAACACACGTGTGGACAAACGTGACTCTGGCTAATAACAATAATTGCCTCCTCCATTTTCACGTCCATTCCTCTCCAAGAGAACGAGTCAGCGGAATCATTTGGAAATACCAAAAGCATACAACCGTGGTAACTTGACTCTGACCAAGGCGTTAACATACTTCCCATGAGTTCATGTCCATGCCTCTCCAAATGAACTGGCGAGCGGAATCATTTGGAACACAAATAACCATGAATCATGACTCTCTCTAATAACAAACAGTGCCCCCCTGGAACGCACCACCGCGACTCTCCACAAAAAAGGAACGAGTTGACAAGGAAAACATTTCCATACACGGCGTCAGGAGTGTGCCTGTTGCATTAGCAACACAGTACCAACTCGGCTTCACTTCCACGCACCTCACAGTGAGTGGCCACAGAAAATGCATGTAACACACGCGTGGACAAACGTGACTCTGGCTAATAACTATACTTGCCTCCGTCGTTTTCACGTCCATTCCTCTCCATGAGAACGACGGAGCGGAATCATTTGGAAATACCAAAAGCATACAACCGTCGTATCTTGACTCTAACTAGTGCGTTAACATGCTTCCCATGAGTTCATGTCCATGCCTCTCCAAATGAACTGGCGAGCGGACTCATTTGGAACACAAAGAACCATGAAACTTGTCTCTCTCTAATAACAAACAATGCCTCCCTGGAACGCACCACCGCGACTCTCCACAAAAAAGGAACAAGTTGACAAGGAAAACATTTCCATACACAGTGTCAGGAGTGTGCATGTTGCATTAGCAACACAGTGCCAACTCGGCTTCACTTCCATGCACCTCACAGTGACTCGCCAGAGAAAATGCATGTAACACACGCGTGGACAAACTTGACTCTGGCAAATAACAATACTTGCCTCCGCTGTTTTCACGTCCATTCCTCTCCAAGAGAACGAGTGAGCGGAATCATTTGGAAATACCAAAAGCATACAACCGTGGTAACTTGACTCTGACCAAGGCGTTAACATGCTTC
This sequence comes from Triticum aestivum, assembly GCF_018294505.1. Lineage (NCBI taxonomy): Eukaryota > Viridiplantae > Streptophyta > Magnoliopsida > Poales > Poaceae > Triticum > Triticum aestivum. The sequence continues at coordinate 311,304,875 of NC_057797.1, forward strand.
CCATGAGTTCATGTCCATGCCTCTCCAAATGAACTACCAAGCGGAATCATTTGGAACACAAAGAACCATGAATCATGACTCTCTCTAATAACAAACAGTGCCTCCCCGGAACGCACCACCGCGACTCTCCACAAAAAAGGAACGAGTTGACAAGGAAAACATGTCAATACACAGCGTCAGGAGTGTGCCTGTTGCACTAGCAACACAGTGCCAACTCGGCTTCACTTCCTCGCACCTCACAGTGACTGGCCACACAAAATGCATGTAATACACGCGTGGACAAACATGTCTCTGGCTAATAACAATACTTGCCTCCGCTGTTTTCACGTCCCTTCCTCTCCAAGAGAACGAGGGAGCGGAATCATTTGGAAATACCGAAAGCATACAACAGTGGTATCTTGACTCTAACCAATACATTAACATGCTTCCCATGAGTTCATGTCCATGCCTCTCCAAATGAACTGGCGAGCGGACTCGTTTGGAACACAAATAACCATGAAATGTGACTCTCCCTAATAACAAACAGTGCCTCCCTGGAATGCACCACTGCGACTCTCCACAAAAAAGGAACGAGTTCACAAGGAAAACATTTCCATACACAGCGTCAGGAGTGTGCCTGTTGCATTGCAACACAGTGCCAACTCCGCTTCACTTCCACGCACCTCACAGTGACTCGCCAGAGAAAATGCATGTAACACACGCGTGGACAAACGTGACTCTGGCTAATAACAATACTTGCCTCCGCCGTTTTCACGTCCATTCCTCTCGAAGAGAACGAGTGAGCGGAATTATTTGGAAATACCAAAAGCATACAACCGTGGTAACTTGACTCTGACCAAGGCGTTAACATGCTTCCCATGAGTTCATGTCCATGCCTCTCCAAACGAACTAGCGAGCGGAATCGTTTGGAACACAAAGGACCATGAATCATGACTCTCTCTAATAACAAACAGTGCCTCCCTGGAACGCACCACCGCGACTCTCCACAAAAAAGGAACGAGTTGACAAGGAAAACATTTCCATACACAGCGTCAGGAGTGTGCCTGTTGCATTAGCAACATAGTGCCAACTCGGCTTCACTTCCACGCACCTCACAGTGACTGGCCACAGAAAATGCATGTAACACACGCGTGGAAAAACCTGACTCTGGCTAATACCAATACTTGCCCCCGCCGTTTTGACGTCCATTCCTCTCCAAGAGAACGAGCGAGCGGAATCATTTGGAAATACCAAAAGCATACAACCGTGGTAACTTGACTCTGACCAATGTGTTAACATGCTTCCCATGAGTTCATGTCCATGCCTCTCCAAATGAACTGGCGAGTGGAATCGTTTGGAACACAAAGAACCATGAAACGTGACTTTCTCTAATAACAAATAGTGCCTCCCTAGAACGCACCACCGCGACTCACCACAAAAAAGGAATGCGTTGACAAGGAAAACATGTCAATACACAGCGTCAGGAGTGTGCATGTTGCATTGGCAACACAGTGCCAACTCGGCTTCATTTCCACACACCTCAGAGTGACTCGCCAGAGAAAATGCATGTAACACATGCGTGGACGAACGTGACTCTGGCTAATAACAATACTTGTCCCCGCCGTTTTCACGTCCATTCCTCTCCAAGAGAACGAGCGAGCGGAATCATTTGGAAATACCAAAATCATACAACCATGGTAACTTGACTCTGACCAATGCGTTAACATGCTTCCCACGAGTTCATGTCCATGCCTCTCCAAATGAAGTGGCGAGCGGAATCATTTGGAACACAAAGAACCATGAAATGTGACTCTCTCTAATAACAAACAGTGCCTCCCTGGAACGCACCACTGCGACTCTCCACACAAAAGGAACGAGTTGACAAGGAAAACATTTCCATACACAACGTCAAGAGTGTGCCTGTTGCATTAGCAACACAGTGGAAACTCGGCTTCACTTCCACGCACCTCACAGTGACTCACCAGAGAAAATGCATGTAACACACGCGTGGACAAACGTGACTCTGGCTAATAACAATACTTGCATCCGCTGTTTTCACGTCCATTCCTCTCCAAGAGAACGAGTGAGCGGAATCATTTGGAAATACCAAAAGCATACAACCGTGGTAACTTGACTCTGACCAATGAGTTAACATGCTTCCCATGAGTTCATGTCCATGCCTCTCCAAATGAACTAGTGAGCGGAATCATTTGGAACACAAAGAACCATGAATCATGACTCTCTCTAATAACAAGCAATGCCTCCCTGGAACGCACCACCGCGACTCTCCACAAAAAAGGAACAAGTTGACAAGGAAAACATTTCCATACACAGCGTCAGGAGTGTGCATGTTGCATTAGAAACACAGTGCCAACTCGGCTTCACTTCCACGCACCTCAGAGTGACTGGCCACAAAAAATGCATGTAACACACGCGTGGACAAATGTGACTCTGGCTAATAACAATACTTGCCTCCGCTGTTTTCACGTCCATTCCTCTCCAAGAGAACGAGTGAGCGGAATCATTTGGAAATACCAAAAGCATAACACCGTGGTAACTTGACTCTGACCAAGGCGTTAACATGCTTCCCATGAGTTCATGTCCATGCCTCTCCAAATGAACTAGCGAGAGGAATCGTTTGGAACACAAAGAACCATGAATCATGACTCTCTCTAATAACAAACAGTGCCTCCCTGGAACGCACCACCACGACTCTTCACAAAAAAGGAACGAGTTGACAAGGAAAACATTTCCATACACAGCGTCAGGAGTGTGCCTGTTGCATTAGCAACACAGTGCCAACTTGGCTTCACTTCCACGCACCTCACAGTGACTGGCCACACAAAATGCATGTAATACACGCGTGGACAAACGTGACTCTGGCTAATAACAATACTTGGAAGCGGAATGAGGGAGCGGAATCATTTGGAAATACCAAAAGCATACAACAGTGGTATCTTGACTCTGACCAATGCTTTAACATGCTTCCGACGAGTTCATGTCCATGCCTCTCCAAATGAACTGGCGAGCGCACTCGTTTGGAACACAAAGAACCATGAAACGTGACTCTCTCTAATAACAAACAGTGCCTCCCTGGAACACACCACTGCGACTCTCCACAAAAAAGGAACAAGTTGACAACGAATACATTTCCATACACAGCGTCAGGAGTGTGCCTGTTGCATTAGCAACATAGTGCCAACTCGGCTTCACTTCCATGCACCTCACAGTGACTCGCCAGAGAAAATGCATGTAACACACGCATAGACAAACGTGACTCTGGATAACAATACTTGCCTCCGCCATTTTCACGTCCATTCCTCTCGAAGAGAACGAGTGTGCGTAATCATTTGGAAATACCCAAAGCTTACAACCGTGGTAACTTGACTTTGACCAAAGCGTTAACATGCTTCCCATGAGTTCATGTCCATGCCTCTCCAAATGAACTAGCGAGCAAAATCGTTTGGAACACAAAGAACCATGAATCATGACTCTCTCTAATAACAAACAGTGCCTCCCTAGAACGCACCACCGCGACTCTCCACAAAAAAGGAACGAGTTGACAAGGAAAACATTTCCATACACAGCGTCAGGACTGTGCCTGTTGCATTAGCAACACAGTGCCAACTCGGCTTCACTTCCACGCACCTCACAGTTACTCGTGAGAGAAAATGCATGTAACACACGTGTGGACAAACGTGACTCTGGCTAATAACAATACTTGCCCCCTCCGTTTTCACGTCCATTCCTCTCCAAGAGAACGAGCGAGCGGAATCATTTGGAAATACCAAAAGCATACAACCGTGGTAACTTGACTCTCACCAATGCGTTAACATGCTTCCCATGAATTCATGTCCAAGCCTCTCCAAATGAACTGGCGAGCGGAATCGTTTGGAACACAAAGAACCATGAAACATTACTCTGTCTAATAACAAATAGTGCCTCCCTGGAATGCACAACCGCGACTCTCCACAAAAAAGGAATGAGGTGACAAGGAAAATATTTCCATACACAGTGTCAGGAGTGTGCCTATTGCATTAGCAACACAGTGCCAACTCGGCTTCACTTCCACACACCTCACAGTGACTCGCCAGAGAAAATGCATGTAACGCATGCGTGGACAAACGCGACTCTATCTAATAATAATACTTGCCCCCACCGTTTTCACATCCATTCCTCTCCAGGAGAACGAGCGAGCGGAATCATTTGGAAATACCAAAAGCATACAACCGTTGTAACTAGACTCTGACCAATCCGTTGACATGCTTCCCATGAGTTCATGTCCATGCCTCTCCAAATGAACTGGCGAGCGGAATAGTTTGGCACACAAAGAACCATGAACGTAACTCTGAGTAACGCCAAGCCATGCCCCTGTGGATCACACAACAACACTAAAATAAAAAAAATGCTAACATCCCACCGACTAACAGTTGAGATGGCAAGCAAAAACAAGCTCATGGAAGTACACGGAAAATTTCACCAATCTTGGTGTCCAAATGGACGGTCAAAGATTCGAGACGCTTCGCCATTAACATAGGAGGGTGAGAGCTGGTGGCCTCACTTCCATGCGCTTCACCATGGAACGTTATAGAAAACGTCCGTAACATGTGCAGACACGAACGTGACTCTGGGTAACACCAAACCATGCCCACGTGGATGTCACCACACTAAAATAAAAAAACGCTCCCGCAGTTGAGCAAGCAAGGAAAAAAACAAGCCCATCGAAGCCTACAGAAAGTTACACCAATCTTGATGTGAAACCGGACGGTCAAAGATTCGCGACGGTTCGACTATGTCCCTCTCTCCCTCCACTACTTTCTTCCTTTTGCTTTCCCACCGAAAATCTAGAACACCTCACCAGTTCTCCTCTCTCGAACACCCTCCTCTCTCCTTCTGCCCGCATTGTCCAATCCACCAGACCAACCAAAATTCCAAATCGCGTTCGCCTTGCCTACCAGCCACCATCCACTTCGAGATACAAACAGTCGGTGAGTGCCCGCGAAAGCATCAAAAACCTCTCCCGGCGGTGGTGGCGACTGACGGCGATGACCCCTGCTCGCGGCGGAGGTACCAACAGAGAGCAAGGAGAAAAAGCAGCCTATGGATGCGACAAATCCCTCACAAGCAATCGAAGGTAAAAAATATTAATCCATTAAATTCCATTACCACAGTTCGATCAAAGCGATTTTCCCCCTTTTTGATGGACATGAACCCTAACCGCCACACAAAACCGCATTTAAAAAAAGTTTGTTTAGACTTTTCTAGCAAAATTGAAATAAGGTAGACACGCGTGCAATAAGATACTACCCCTATCCGCCACAGAAATCTGCTCACAAGATATTTTCCTAAAACGTATTGTGCATGCCAGAACTATCTAGGACACTGCTCTAGATTCAAACCATGAAAGCATCCTTAAATTCAAAACCTGGTATTTATAGGAAATTCTATATATCCGTTAATTGTATCTGTTTCAAATTATGTGCCTCTCTCATATCAACATCCGTGCTCCAATAATAGATCTAGCTGTGTGCTTATAGCGTGAAACAATCTATGCCTCTCCGACAGTGTCATTTTTTTTGTCCATGGGATGCATCTCCTCTTTTTGCTATGAAATTAAATTTTGCTTCTATTGCTGCTAACGCCAGGTCATTTTTAAGCAGCAAGGAATGGTAATAAGGAAAACAAGGTACCTGCAGAACAGCCTGCTGTGCAGCAAGGTACTATAAAAGGCTCACACAATCCATATAACAAAAACTATGTAGCAGCAGCAGTAAGTTAACCACTTACGTCCGCACAATCCTGGGAAATTACACTTCGATGAAATTTTTCACACACTATGTGTATTATTATTCATTCAAGAACATTTTATCTTACCCTCTAAACCTTACAATTATATTTACAGAATATCATTTGTAGTATTTTCCCTATAAAAAAGATTTCCCTTCACTGATATGGACTTGACAACAGCCATACTGCTCACACCTGACCCTAATTTCTATCACTGATTAGCCAAACCAAGAGTTAGGAGGAAGACTTGATATAACAAGAAAATAATGGATTGATCGCCTTTTAGCTCAGGAAATGAAAGAAAAGGGCTATCTTATGAATCTATGTAGATTAGGTTTCAGATTCTTTTTGTGTGGTCGTAGAAGACATGGTTTTAAAACTATATCCCATTTATTTTGATTTTGCTACGTAATCCTTTTGTTACATAATCATTGTGCAGGTGACGGAGGTGCAGGAGGAGATATTGAAACGATTTTGTCTGAACTTAATAGTGCATATCCAAAAAAACACTCATCTCTCCTGACTCGTCAAAAAAAAGAACGAAGCGGAACATGGAGAATGAAGCACCCGAGCAAGTGATAGCACCAACTTCAAGCAGGGAGCTACAAAAAGAGAGGCCATGAGAAACCAGGACTGCCTTTCCTCCTAGAACAAAAAGACAAAAGATAAAGGACAAAACTCAACTCACCAGCGACAGTGCTACCTTGCAGCAGCAGCAGCCAAGACCTCTAATGGTGCTCCCGCCAGCAGTTACAGGGGTCAAGAATGAACTAACTAAAACCAAGAAGAAAAACAAAATACAACGGTTGGAAGAAGACGAGGATGATGCCAGCAAAGAGTCAAAGTGTGATGCTGCCGAATACGACGATGGCACAAAACATGATGATGATCTCATTCGTATAGAGGGAGATGACTCCGTAGAGAACAACGGTGGCGCCGCAGAGGACAGCAACAATGATGTAAAACACATTTTCTCTACAGATTTTTCCTACCGCTTTTCACCCATGAAAACCAAACCATCCACAATAACAAAACAATCTTTTTCTACACAGGTAAAACCAAGACAGAAGCGGACAAAGAGGATAAAGACAAGTGGAAAATAATTGGTAGCACCAATGGATGATGAACATGAGGCAACAACAAATAAGGACAAATGCGAAATCAAGGCAAGAGCAACATTTGATCAGGTCAATAGAGCATGGAACTTACTAGAAGAACGTCACCGGCAAGATGTTAGGACGGCCGGGTTTGGAAGCATGGAGGAATGCCAAATAAAGCACTCCATCTGCAAACCGCTTGCAGCACACATCTACGACAACCTGGACACAGAAAGCATGACAATAACATTCCGTGATGCTGATCAGCAGAAAGAAATCAATATTACCAAGGAAGCTATACACAAGGTGTTTGGATACCCAAACGGCACAGAAAGGTCAGCACCAAGGCCAGCGAAGAGCCCAACTTTAATGAAACAACTGATCACAGAACTTGGCCTCAATAAAATAGATTTCCATCACGACGATCTGTTTAAAGAACTACAAAAATTGATGAAAGTAGATGAGGAACAATCAAACAGGAAATCAGTTAAAATATTTTTCCTTATTTTTTCCACAACGTTTTTTGTGGAACAACCTCCCCTACCTTCAGCAAACAAGCCATTATGGTCAAGGACTTGGACTATCCAGAAATGGCAAAGATGGATTTCTGCGAGGTAATCGTCAAAAGTATTAAGGAAGGAGCCAAGATATGGAAGAAGCACAGGTTGTTGCCTCAGGAAGAAAAGAACAAAAAGCATCTCAATGGTTTGGCACAAGGACCAGTAATAGTGTACCTCGACTCCCTGCTGCTGCCGACCGACACAATAGAAATGCGCAAGATTGCAAAGACAATGGACAAGACATCATTACCGCGAGCAAACCACCTAAAAGAGAGTGACCAAAGAAAATAGCTAGAGCAGACATGAAAAGGGACGAAAAAGCACGACCAGATGACTATGAATTTGGCAACATAAAGGTATAGCCCTATTGAATATATATGCATTATCCCTTATAAAAACGGTTTCCAGTCTAACCAATTCCATTCCGCTGAAACAATATAGACATGGAAAGGAACAACGGAGAGGATCTTCTATGCCAGCATAGCAACACCTTTGTATTCAATATAGATGATACCAGCACAACAACAGGAGCACCAGCAGACGACCAAGCTACTACCGCCTCCAACCAAGCGCCAGGATGAAGCACATGTCAGCACAAAGTGGAAGCAAGGAACCAGTCACAGGCACTAGCACAGGATCATATGAAATATTTGGAAGCATAGAAGAAATGTCGAAACAAGTACTCGACGAAACAAAACAGATACCGGGAATGAAGACCAGGGCTGGACACCAATGCAGCGGACAAGAGGAGGAATTAGATGAAAACATGAAGAACTCAGTGGTGCAACAAACAACGACCCTGATTGATTCTCTCGAACAACTTAGGAAATTTTAGGACATTGTTTGCAGAGTGAGCTTACCAGAGGAGGCGACGCTAAAGTTGCAGGATGGAGCAGACGTAGGAGCCACAACTGCACTTGTACATGGCAACCACACGAAAGAAGCCGTAGCCACAGTAGAAACAGGAGGGAGGAGAAAAAGGAAGAAGGAAGAACAAGACCAACCAAACAAACATGAAAGTAAGAAAAGAATAACAAAATCAAGAACATAGACCTCGAGAATTAGCCAGAGGGAGACAAAAGAACATAACAAGGTGCAAAAAGAGCAAAGCAAGGAGCACGTATCAACCAATACAGCAAGTGCCGAAGGATAGCAAGAACAAGGTAGAAAAGGAGCTGCAGAAGTAGAGAATCAAGATGAGAAACAGGTAAATGAGAACAAATACATCATCCATGTGACTCGAAAGCGATGCTTTTAAACTTGAACTTAAAAATTCTGTCTTCGATTCTGTCAGGAACACGGCAAGAGAACGCCACCGAAACATAAAGGCCAACAGTAGCATGTCGTCAAGAACACCGAGCAAGAGGATGGAAGCAATATAACAAGCAACCCGACAACAGATGTTTCTCCCTCAAGAGTGTCAACAGGAGCAGTACAAGAGATGAACATGATCAAAGGCAGCAAAGACGTGAGTATAAAAAATCAGTCTCTTCTTTCTAAAAAGTCTCTTCTCTCTAAACTAGAAACAGTCTTGAATTAACTGACAAATCTGCAACAAAATATACACTCAGTCGGACAAGTATCATATCAACGCTCCCGCAAATGAGGCACGGGTTTATCTAGCATCGACCGTTAACAGCACTACACAAAAACAAGAAGAAAACAACAAAGAAGAGGTAGAACTTCCAAACCCACTTTGCCCAAATACCGTCAACTCATATTGTTTCATCTATCAGGTATTACAAGCACAACAAAGAGAAGAGGATGCCCATGCAAAACAGAAAGTTGATATAGAAGAGCTTTTCAGCACAAGAGCATTTCAGATGACTGATACTGGGGAGAAAGCCTCAGACACTGCACTTGGTGACACACCCAAGGCTGGTATACAAAGCAAAGAAAAAGTGGACGCACAAACGGATGTCGCAACCACTGGCGCAAAGGTAAAATTCAACAAGAACCATTTTCCCAAAATTTATAAGAAATGTACTGCCCAGCACAAGCTGTCACAGTAATACAAGAATTACAAGCAATGAATCATGCTTTTCCTTTTTCATGAAATGCAGGAAACATACAAGGACGGTCATGTCGAAGAATATCAAGGAGTACAAACAGAACAAACCAAAAAACAAGGGCAAATGGCGACTAAAACGGTACCCGGTACGCCGACCAAAGAGCAGTCTTCACGTGACAAACACAACTGAGAAGACATGCCAAAAGCATCGAAGACCAACGAGGTAAAGCTACACACACCTTCTCCTACAACGTTAAAACAAAAAAGTTATGCATGCACATATGAAGTCCAAAATTTATTTACATTTTTTGATTGAACAGAAGAAAGAAACAAATGAAGCAGAAGATGTGCCTCAAGAAGCGAGAGAAAGTGCTGCTATCGCTTGACAATGTACAAAAACTCCAGAAGATAGAGAAGAAGTGACAGGAACGGCAAAAGAGAGATTGAATGTAGAGGTCAAGCTAAAAAACCTCTTTCTATAGCATATAAAAAATGCACCGACCAGAAAGAAACACAGACACATTTTAATTACTTTTTTGCGTTCCGACAGATGCAAGAAACAGAGGAGAGCACCAATATTCAATACCAACAAACACAACAACAGAAGGGAATGGAACAAGCAGAAGATGTTCTTCCAACAACGGACAGCGTAACCGCCGTAGACCAAGCCAGAAAACCTTCGCTGTCTGAGCAAGAAATAACAGGGATGGCAATGTCGACGCAAAAGATTGAAAAGGTGAAGTGAGATAACCTGCTTTTAAGGAAATTAGATATTTGAGTGAACAAAGACACAAATGCAATCTCATTTACCTACTCTATGTCTCAACAGCCACAAGACAAAAACGACGACACCACGGATCAACAAAACGAAAAACATCTAGAGGAGCTCGAAAAATCTCCACTCACTGAAGAAAAGCTCGAAGAGGTAGCACCGGCGGAAACGACTGAAAAGGTGAAGTTACAAAAAAACGTTCAAAGACACACTAAACATTTGAGTATTTTTCTTAGGGAATGGACACTAAACTACAATGAAAATAACGAGCATATTTAATTATTTTTTAACCACAATTTTGCATGATAACGTAGAAACCTCAACAAGACACGCACGCAGACACAAGCAAAGAAGCAAAGGGCCACGGTGCATTGGAAAACCATGCACCAAACATTCCAGAGAGAGTCACACAACAACAAGAAAAAGGCCGCACCATCAGACAAGAAAGATTGTCCTGTAAAAGATGTTGCCGCCACAAACACGACAGTAAGCCAGGAAAGCACTCAAACAGAACGTGAACCATTGATCATACAAATCCTGGCCATCGAAGAAGGCACAAAAGATGAAGGGATCGAACGCCTGTACAACAACGTCATGACAGTGAATAAGGACAAAGGGTAAGTTCATGTTACAACCAAAGACTTATATTCTTCCAATGATTTCCTCCCTTAAACATTTTACATGTATACCTGTATATATATATACATATATATATATATATGTGTGTGTGTGTGTGTTGCAGGCATGAGATTTTTATAAATACAGAGACGTCAACAGTAAAGGTCAGCCTCATGGCAGAAAGCTTCGAGACTAGAAAGGCAGTGCGCAGCGTAACCATGGCAGTCATGCTACAGATGTTGAAAAATCAATTCAGGGGCACAAAGAGAAAGATTCTATCAACATATAACACCGTAAGTAAACCTCAAGTTTCAACAATGAATATCACTCTATCGATCAATCAACCTTTCTGTACAAATGAATTTACAAATCTCTTTTACGCACATGTGAAAAAAAACATGCATCAATACGCATGGCCAACCACGAAGATACATTTGAGTTCAAAAATAAAGACGAAGCACACGTCAGAGACAAGACAATGCCTAAAAGGCTTAAAAGATTCCTTGATCTGGAAGAAGGAGAGCAACTACAAGATTTCGACATAGTAAGCACATCTCATGTTACAGATAAGAAATACAATCTCGGCACTACAATTCCGTCTAACGATCAACAAATCATGACTAAATCCAAGAAGGATCCCTTATTTATTTATTTTGCATTTTGTAGTTCTTTCTACCAGTTTTGCATAGGCGGGCCTGTTCGAGAAGGAGTTGTGGGCCACTACTTCGTTGTTACAATAAACATGAAAAAAGAGCACTTTGAACTCCTTGACTCTTTACAAGTTGAATATCAAGGCACAATGGATTACTTTAACACAGTAACAAGAAGAGTAAAGAGGATATGGAAGCAAATAAGAAAATTGCTCTAGCTGTCTCCAAGTAGTATTGACCATTTTGAAAAGGTCAAAATGCATGTGCCACTTTAGGGAGGAATGTAAGCACTACAAACCTTTCTCCTTTTCCTTACTCACTGTAACAATTAAATTATTAATGCAATCCATAAAAAACATAGGACGTTAGGACAACTTCACCTAAACTGCCCAACCATCTTTGGACAACGACAATAACCAATCATCCTTCTACCTGCAGACTCGACTGTGCGTTCTATATGTTCATGAACGCAAAGCAATACACCGACAGTGGAGAAACAGTGTACCTAACAGAAGAACAAGTCCCGGAGTTGAGGAAGAAAATTCTCTATCAAATAATCAACCAATACAGAGATACGGCCGCACTGTCATTAATCAACTACACCAAAGGTTTCTCTTTCTGAAGACAACAAAGTAAAATTCTACTTATATAATTTTCAGAGACACACCAATAAGTTTTTATTTTTTATTTTAACAGATATGCTGAACTCTGAGGTCGATATGGAAGACAGTGAAATGCAATGAATACATTGTGACATAATTCAAGAAGAGATTCCTCCAAGTCCCGAGCACATTGGGACGAGCGCTCAAGAGATACAAGTTATTGACATTAAAGACAGAAGCAGCGATGAGGAGAAAGAAGATTATCATGTGAGCAGCAAGGATACCACCAAGGCGTCTGAAGAAGCACTCACGTAAGAACAAGCCCAGAGAGATGCTGGTTTACAGAGGGAACAACATGTGCAGCCGGACATTGATTTACAAAAGGAAGACGAACGGAAAGATCCACCGATAGAACCAGACAGACCACCCCCAGATAAAAAAGCAGAAGACATAGCAGGCTCTCCTTTAGAAGGTGATAATAGGACAAAGTGCGTACCAACTCGCCAACAAGAGCTTTCCAAACAGAACAAGAACCCTGTTGACGAAGATCGCAAAACAGGAACATCACCCGAGGTGAAACATGCACAAGAAGAAAAAAAACAGAAAGAGAAGGATTTAACAAAAAAGATACTTGAACAAAGGACACGCGATGTTGCAGTCTCAATAGAACCGAGCATCAAAAACAACAACACACAAAAGGAAACACCAACACCTAGGCAGCCTAATGAGCAGGCGCAGTTAGGTCACGACATGAAAAAGGCAAGGCATCTTGCAAGAGTATAGACAAGTTCCCAAAAACCCTCAACGATTCAATCATCAGAGATCAGCTCAGCAAACATAATCTCAATTAAGAGGCCATTCAAACGACCAAGTAAGGAACCTGGGTAAGTCAAGGTTGCATCACTTGTTCCAGGAGAATTCACTTGTATGAAAAAGGCCATACAACTCTATACATATCTAATGAGCCGACAAGGACAGAGAGAATGTGCAGGGTATGAAGATTTGCCTAGTTCCATGGAAACAATTACAGAGAGCTACGGATTCTCTAACATCCAACTAACAATTCACTCACCTACTTCCAAACCCTCCTTGCAGACAAGTGCTATATAAATATAAAATCTCAAACTGAGAAGACTGCATTTCAGCAAAATCCTTCATGGAACAAGCAGGAAAAGAAGAAACACAGATGGAGGGCTCCATGCTGAACGCGTCACTGGAGGAATGGATAGAACAAGAACAATTCAACCCAGACGACACCACTGTACTCCCTGCAGGTTTCGCAAATGTATGCATACCTCACCCACAAAAACACCACCGCCATTACTACGATAGAATATTTAACTAAAACCACACTCTCTTTCTTGAAGCTGGTGCTCGGTCTCAATTATGATAACGGAGAGCTATCAAAATTCAACGAGGACGATGCACTAAAAGGATTTGAACTCCTCGTGGGAGGTAAAGACATCCTCCATTCGAAGATGGTAAGTTCAGTATTATTACTTAGCACATGACCTATTCTCTTTGAGCTTCAACGATAAAATGAAATTCAATTTTTAAATCAACAATGATCTCCTCTCTCAACATAGATCATGATACCTCATCACACAAACAACCACTAACTCTCTATGTACTAAACAAGTACAGAGATAGCATCGACATCCTTGACTCACTAAACTACGTAAACTAAGCCGATTTGTCTTGGAGTCAACACCACATGCATCAAGAAGAACTGGTACGTACTTTTCATACATCGATTTGCTCTTTTCCTCATGATAGTATGATACTCTTACTTTTCTCAATGCTGCACCTAGACAACAAAAACATAATGCAATAACAAATGAGAAGGATGTCGGTGCTGATGAACAAGCACCACAAACTAAAACACAAGAACGAACCAGACTGGGAAAGGATAGCAGAAAGGCCTCACAGGGTCTGCACACCAAAGCAAGAAGGAACACAATGCGGTCACTTCACGGCCCAATTTGCGAAATACTAGAATGGGAAAGAACTGGTCAAGGACAGAGAGGATTTTCACGTAAGTTACCACTACATACACATCAAATAACTTGATTTCTTTATTACCGTAATTAGTTTATTAACAATTGTGAACAGTACGTAACTACAAACCATATATTTTCACATGCCTGCAGCCCAGCAAGGTCGATACTGAATGTAAACCGGAGTACGTATACACACTCACATTCGGTAAAACCAACCAAATAAAGGACCATCAACTTCCTGGAAAACTCAAAGATTACAAACCAGAGACTACAAACCTTTTTTCACCCATGAAAGGTAATATAACTATTTTCATTTTTACCATCAGTCAACATTACTAGAGGTTCAAATATTTCTTTTAGAAACAACAACCATAATTTTTTATCTGCTTTGACAGAGCGAGACAAAAAAAACCAGCATCAATCAGAGAGCAGCAAGAAATAACCGCAACACCGGCATTCGTTTCTACACGTGGATAAGGCAAACGAGCTCTACAACATAGTCATGAGTGACACATGGCAGGATGAATTCAAAAGGTAACTTGGTTCCTTTTACACCTCAAATTAGTTAAAGTTAGGCAGCAATCACACAAATAAGAAAGGAAACTAGAAAGAACCTTAAATTCCTGTTTATCAGCTTACTTAGTTAATGGCTTTCTCAATAAAAAATTCTTCTACTGCCTTGTATGTAAGCAGAAAAGTAATATTCTCGAGAGATCAACCACAGAGCAAAAGCACAACTCTTACTGGATCAAAGCTAAAGCAAATATTTGGGCCTGCAAACAAGAAAAAATGTCAAGGAATGGAAAAGAAGGTGCTCTATGAGTTAGCAGAAGCATGGGAAAGCAGCAACCAAACTATACACAAAATACATAGACTATTATTAGGCCCAAGCTTTGCAGAGGTAAATTTCAAAAAAAATCACAGTGATCATATAAACTCATCTTTTTTGAACTATTGTTTAGTCTCCTGGTACCGATCTATTTTTTCTAACTTGTTTTTATCATTTTTTATTTGTTGCCTGCAACATATTCTGGGTTTAAAGGATAAAAGAAAATCTATGAAGAACTTCAGAGATGATTTCACACGAGAAAAGGATGTCTTGGTTCCTTTGTTCCTTCAGAAATGTCAATCAGAGAAGCTCAAAACAGCAAAAATGGTAATAGCATTTTCCATACAACAAAAAAATCAGCATTTCAAACAGAATACTATATTCTAAACTCTCCTCTAACAATAAAACTTTTGTACCACAGGTATTCATGCCATTTGAAAAGGAAGACCGATACACACTATTCATGCTCGACAGATATAGAAGGCAGCTTCAAATCATCGAACCTGAAGAAACCTCTCTTGAAGAATTGAAGAGGCAAGAATACCTGAAATATCAACGTGATCGACACGTGCATGATGGCAAACTAATTAAGCATATTGCTAACATGGAAAACAACGAAGCCATCAATGAAAAGGAGAATAACAAATACCACAACCATAAAGACAAACTGGTATGAATTGTAAATAACGCCATCTTTCAGTTTTACAAATTACACTACATGTCTCTCTAAAGCAAAAACAAAATGCAATTCCCAAGTTCCCAGGTTTAAAGAAGTATACGAAATATTACTGGGTGAAAAATTCGAAAAGGAAAAGACTAAATGGGATGTTCAATTTTTACAGGGCGTTCCAAAGGTGAACAAAGGTGAAACCCCGTTTGCTGTTCTAAGGTTCGCACATCTCTTTGATGGCAACCACTTCGTCGAAGAGATAGGTATTTTCGACGTAAGTTTTTGCTTAAAACTCGCAATAAATCTGCTAGATATCATACAACTGCATGACCTAATATTGATGTTTTTTCTCCTTTTTTTCACTGAACTTTTTATAGGATGGGATGGAACAATGGAAAGCACAACAACTATGCAGGACACTATTTAGTGATCAGAATACAATCGAACCCAGAGAAATGGGCGATGAGATTAGAAAGATCTACGACGACATCACGGAATAAAAAGTTGTTGATAAGCGAACGAGCCTAGCTCCATCGAAACATCATAAGATGGTTTGACCGCACATCATACTGTAATAATGAAGCAACAGACTATTTTTATTGATGTAGTTCCTTGATTCTTCAGTAACCAAGCATTCGAACACAAGCCGGTGCCCCTAGACACTTCACAACTATCAATCCAGATGGTTGATGACCATGCCCATAAAGCCCCAAGTCCGTCCCTAGAGATATGTGCGTCACGTCGACACGTCGTGACACTACATATTACTCACGTGTGACCACTGGTGACTTTGATGTTCCACAAACATTCACCCTCTCTGCAACTGTGTGCTGCCGAATGCCACCAACCTACAACATGAATCTGGCGTGAGTAGAAACATGACTCTCTAAATGAGTATTCAAACAAATGCATGTGGTGCCACCCACTTGCGTCGTTAGAGACATCACACATGTGCATCCACAATGGTGCCTTCCTACCTCAGTATTAGCAAGCAAGCCTCTCCTACCACACCATCATGCATCCAGAGGGTTAAGGGCCAGTGATGCCTCTCAAAGCCCCACACCACTCCATGCCAATGATGCCAGACACGCGTGACTCTCTAGAGGCTTCACAACCGTGACTCCCTAACTGCATATTCGGAAGCATACCTATGGTATCACACTTTTGAACATCCACAGGATTGATAGATGTTCGCAACAACAAAAACCCCACTTCCGTGCCTCTTGGGTCTTCACCTCCGTGCCTTCCATAACTGCATCCACGTGCCTAACGTGTCACGCCCCGCGACTCTTACATGGTCGTGGTACCACGCCCATGTCTCTTCACAAATGTCACAACAGTGCATCTCTAACCGAGCATTCCAACACATGCCTCTGAGACCACACTATTGTGCACCCACAATGCTGATACCCGTGCATCGAGAAGTTGCAATACCGTGCCTTGCATACCTGGATCCAGGTGCCTCTCTCACATGACACTTGCCATGACTCTTACATGCCCCATGGTGTCACACAACCTTGACTCTGCACACTTCCAAACCGTGACCATGTAACTATGTATTCGGAGCTCAGCTCTGCTACTCCGTCCACGTGCCGCTGGATGCTTGTGATGCCTTCATTTCTGTAGAGACTTCCATTCCGTGCCTCCGGCCCCTGTAGTAACACACGCCGGTGGCTCTAGAGACTGCAAACATGTGCCTCTCTAACTGCGTATTCCGACCCATGCCACTCCTGCCCCTCCTAGAGAAGCCGCGCTTGTGTGCACAACTAAACTGTAGTAAGCGTAAAAAGACTGCTTTGTATTTTGTTGTTTTTAGAGTAAAAAGAAACCTTAATACTTCAAAATCACATGATTTCTGAATAAACATAGTACTTAGCAAGCTAAATAACTTGCTCAATCACAGAAACAAGCTACAACTCGACATAAGGAAACTTGTTCAACCTGATACATATGACATTAGAAACTGCTTCGTTCTAATAGAAGTAAACTATGAACCTGATACAATAGAAAGGACAAGCATAAACACAAGCAACTCCACGACCAGTTTTCTATGTTTTCATCATCACTAGTATCTGTAGTAAGGATCGTCATAATTCTTCTCTGCCTCTTTTGCACTCTCCATACCTTCTCTGAAGTTTTCAATTCTCTTCCACGACTCGTAGGTGGCGTACGCATCTATCGCTGCATACTCAATGACGTAATTTGGCAGTGGGCTGATCCCCCACAGTTTATGGTCTTCAACCCTATCAATCTTATCCTAAATCTGTTTGTAGAATGGGTGGATCACGCTCCCTGCAACATCAGCCAAAGAGTGGTACCTCTTTCTTCCCTTGAAAGGAACTCTCCATTTGCGTTGGATGTCGATGTACTTGTCAGGGTTGATCTCCAAACCAGAACTTCACAACATCTCTTTGTCACCTTCCATACTGAAGCCGCCAAAGGTGTAGAACATGTCCTCCTTCAGGAACGGGCGCAGGCTCTTGGGCCTGCAGGGGGATGACACATTTAAGGTGGATCCATCAAGTATTGATCAAGTGCATGCTTATATAGTATGTATAATTCATGGATGAAAAAATTTCAGAAACTGCTATGCAGAGCTCAGAAAAAAATACAAACACAACATGTTATTTTTATTTTTGGTATTTACACTTGAATCAATTACCTATCTACTTCTTATCCACGTTAACACATCAATACAAGAAACTGAACTACACTAGAACATGAAATATAGAAAGTACACTAGAACAGAAAGTACACTAGAACATCATGTTCAGAAAATAATCTCGTACATCAAATCCATAAATTAATCTAGCGCATCAAATACATAAACTGATCTGGTGAGTCAAGTTCAAAATCTATTCTGTTGCATCTACTTCAGAAACTTCACTGATACATCAAGTCAATAAACTAATTTAATCAAATTTTAGGGTGAAAGGCTAATTAAACAGAAGCATGGAGAGGTTGAAACTGTAGTATGGTTCACCATTTTGTTGCCGCGTGATGTGATATACCAAACAGAGTTCCTCCACGCATAACTGTAGAACTGTTGCCCTCTACGGAGGTTCGTCCTTCCTGGTATACTCGACATCAACGCTGATGTACTGAGGGTACAAGCCATAGACCCTCTTCAGGATCTTGCTGATCATCTTGTCGGCTTCCTCAGGATTGCTGGTGCATACGACATCCAACTTTCCTTGTCGTGGATGTCAACCTCCTTGAGGTGCACTTTGTAGTCGTGCTCCTGACCGGGGACCTGAACATCGTCGACCTCGGTGCTCTGGTCGGACGTCTCACCATGGGGATGCTTGGCAGATGGTTCCTCCGCCATTACGCTCCTGAAGTGATGGCCGCCTTGACACAAAGATTGTGAGGAGATGCTAGTTGAGATGGAACAGCAATAGTGTTTTCAGAATTGAGCGGCTATGGAAGCGTAGTTGCCCTTTTGTGCCAAGGTCTGGGTCGTGGAGGAGGCGGTTGGACGCGGCCTCGTTGTGGTAGTGAGGGTGGAAGACATGCGCTCGTCGCTGCTATGCATCGAGGCAACAGCCGAGTGGCAGTGCTCGCGGTTGCCGAGAAAAAGCAACCGTCAAGTTGTCCGATTAAGCACGTAACAAATGTTATTGCTCGCACCTTTCCCGACACACGCCGCTACTACCACACGACCAATGCTACACAGACTTCACACATGTGGACCCACAACCGATACTCTCTGAGTACTATTCGCACCGATGCCTCTACTACCAAACTTCCCGACGCATCACTCTCACGTGCCTGTGGTGACACACGCTCGCAACTCTAAAGACCGCACAAGTAAATCTCATCCCCAGCTGCACTTATGTGCCAATAGCCCTTGACCTTCCACAGTAGCATGAATCTAGCATGAGTACAAACGTGACTCTCTAAATGAGTATTCAAACAAATGCATGTGGTGCCACCCACTCGCGCCGTTAGAGACCTCACACATGTGCATCCACAATGGCGCCTTCCTACCTCAGTATTAGCAAGCAAGCCTCTCCTACCACACCACCATGCATCCAGAGGGTTAAGGACCAGTGATGCCTCTCAAAGCCCCACACCACTCCATGCCCGTGATGCCAGACATGTGTGACTCTCTAGAGGCTTCACAACCGTGACTCCCTAACTGCGTGTTCGGAAGCATTCCTCTGGTATCACACTTTTGAACATCCACAGGATTGATAGCTGTTCGCAACAACAAAAACCCCACTTCCGTGCCTCTTGGGTCTTCACCTCCGTGCCTTCCGTAACTGCATCCACGTGCCTAACATGTCACCCCCCGCGACTCTTACATGTTCGCGGTACCACGCCCATGTCTCTACACAAACGTCACAACAATGCATCTCTAACCGACTATTCCAACACATGCCTCTGAGACCACACTATTGTGCACCCATAACGTTGATACCCGTGCATCAAGAAGTCGCAATCCCGTGCCTTGTGTACCTGGATCCAGGTGCCTCTCTCACATGACACTTGCCAAGACTCTTAGATGCCCCATGGTGTCGCACTACCTTGACTCTGCACACTTCCAAACCATGACCCAATAACTATGTATTCGGAGCTCAGCTCTGCTACTCCGTCCACGTGCCTCTGGATGCTTGTGATGCCTTCATTTTTGTAGAGACTTCCATTCCGTGCCTCCGGCCCCTGTAGTAACACATGTCGGTGGCTCTAGAGACTGCAAACATGTGCCTCTCTAACTGCGTATTCCGACCCATGCCACTCCTGTCACTCCTCAAGAAGCCGCGCTTCTGTGCACAACTAAACTGTGCTAAGCGTAAAAATACTGCTTTGTATTTTGTTGTTTTTTGAGTAAAAAGCAACATTACTATTTCAAAATCACACGATTGCTGAATAAACATAGTACTTAGCAAGCTACATAACTTGCTCAATCACATAAACAAACTACAACTTGACATAAGCAAACTTGTTTAACCTGATACAGATGACATTAGAAACTGCTTTGTTCTAACAGAAGTAAAATACGAACCTGATACAATAGAAAGGACAAGCATAAACACAAGCAACTCCACGACCAGTTTTCTATGTTTTCGTCATCACTAGTATTCATAGTAAGGATCGTCATAATTCTTCTCTGCCTCTTTTGCACTCTAGAGACGTTCTATGATGTTTTCAATTCTCTTCCACGACTCGTAGGTGGCGTATGCATCTATCGCTGCATACTTAATGAGGTAATTTGGCAGTGGGCTGATCCCCCACAGTTTATGGTCTTCAACCCTATCAATCTTATCCTTCATCTGTTTGTAGAATGGGTGGATCACGCTCCCTGCAACATCAGCCAAAGAGTGGTACCTCTTTTCTTCTCTTGAAAGGAACTCTCCATTTGCGGTGGATGTCGATGTACTTGTCGGGGTTGATCTCCAAACCAGAACTTCGCAACATCTCTTTGTCACCTTCAATACTGAAGCCGGCAAAGGTGTAGAACCTGTCCTCCTTCAAGAACGGGCACAGGCTCTTGGGCCTGCAGGGGGGATGACTCATTTAAGGTGGATCCATCAAGTATCGATCAAGTACATGCTTATATAGTATGTATAATTCATGGACGAAAAAATTTCAGAAACTGCTATGCAGAGTTCAGAAATAAAATACAAGCACATCATGTTATTTTTATTTTTGGTATTTACACTTGAATCAATTACCTATCTACTTCTTAGCCACGTTAACACATCAATTCAAGAAACTGAACTACACTAGAACATGAAATATAGAAACTACACTAGAACAGAAAGTACACTAGAATATCAAGTTCAGAAAATAATCTCGTACATCAAATCCATAAATTAATCTAGTGCATTAATTACATAAACTGATCTGGTGAGTCAAGTTCAAAATCTATACTGCTGCATCTACTTTAGAAACTTCACTGATACATCAAGTCAATAAACCAATTTAATCAAATTTCATGGTGAAAAGCTAATTAAACAGAAGCACGGAGAGGTTGACACTGTAGGATGGTTCACCATTTTGTTGCCGCGGTGATGTGATATACCAAACAGAGTTCCTCCATGCATAACTGTAGAACCGCTGCCCTCTGTGAAGGTTCGTCCTCCCTGGTATACTCGATATCAACGCCGATGTACTGAGGGTACAAACCGCAGACCGTCTTCAGGATCCTGCTGATCATCTTGTCAGCTTCCTCAGGATTGTTGTTGCATAGGACATCCAACTTTTCCTTATCGTGGATGTCAACCTCTTTGAGGTGAACTTTGTAGTCGTGCTTCTGACCAGGGACCTGAACGTCGTCGACCTTGGTGCTCTGGTCGGACGTCTCACCACGGGGACGCTTGGCAGATGGTTCCTCCGCCATTAGGCTCCTCCAGTGATGGCCGCCTTGACACAGAGATTGTGAGGAGATGCTAGTTGAGATGGAACAGCAATAGTGTTTTCAGAATTGAGCAGCTATGGAAACGCAGTTGCTCTTTTGTGCCAAGGTCTGGGTCGTGGAGGAGGCGGTTGGACGCGGCCTCGTCGTGGTAGTGAGGGCGGAAGACATGCGCTCGTCGTTGCTGTCCGTCGAGGCAACCGCCGAGTGGCAGTGCTCATGGTTGCCGGGAAAAAGAAATCGTCAAATCGTCCGATTAAGCACGTAACAAATGTTATTGCTCGCACCTTTCCCGATGCATGCTGCTACTACCACACGACCAGTGCTGCACAGACATCATACATGTCGACCCACAACTGATATTCTCTGAGTACTATCTGCACCGATGCCTCTACTACAAATTCCTGACGGATCACTCTCACGTGCCCGTGGTGACACACGCTCGTAACTCTAAAGTCTTCACAACCGTGACTCTCTGAGTAAGTCTTCAGATGCATGCCCCTGGCACCACACTTTTGTGCATCCACAATGTTGATACCAATGCCTCTATAATTCCAACGTCGGTGCCTATAGAGCCTGGTGTTCCGTACCTCACACGTTTATTAAGATGCTATAGTGAACAAAAAAAGCCAGGCGACACGAATCTTGATACTAAAATTATACCGTTGAAGATTACAGACGGTTCCATCATTTCCATCTCTCCCACCTCCACTACTCTCTTCCTTCCTCTCTTCCACAGCAAAATCTCGAAACATTCCGCGCTCACACAAGGTCTCCTCCTAGGTTCAGTACACGGGCCCAAATTCCAAGTAGATTTCCCCTTGCAAAACAACCGCCACCATGCTTCGCCAACCACCCTCCCACTTCGAGATACACACCGTCAAACGGTGCGCCCAACAACACAAAGTACCCACCCGACAGCGATGAAGCAAGGACTTCAACACCGCCGGCGGAGATCACAACAAAAAAAGACGAACAGACAGAAATAGACCAGTGGAACCAACAAGCCGAACACAAGTAATCGAATGTAAATAACAATCTATCCCATTGCATTCCCCGAGGTAGACCGTAGTGATTTGTCCATTTCCAGGGACAACAACCCTAGGCATCACAAAAAGCCGAGTTTTGCACTATCCAAAATCAACTTGTCTAAAAAATTGAAGTACCGTACACACGACATTTAATAGAAATGCTACTGCTCCCCGCTACAGAACTTTCACCACACAATATGTGCTTAAAAGTACTACACCTGCCACATCACTAACTATAATACCTCAAACGATTCAAATACTGCGAGCATACTGAGAGCTCAAACTTGGTACTTACACCAGATTTTCTCTGCCCGTTGTCCCTTGATTGTAACTATTTTCAATTTAAGTGCCTCATGTCCGTCACTGCAGTGTTTTTACTTCAGTGCCTCCTGTACCAGAATCCGTGCCTCATGTACATTCAAAGCCCTGCCTCATGTGCGTACATCCACGTGCCTCACATAACACTTGTCGTGACTCCTACGGGGCCCGTCGTGCCACACCCAGTCACTTCACAATCATGGTTCTCTAACCGAGTAGTCGGACCCATGCCTCTGCCGACACACTTTTGTGCATCCACAGAGTGCACACATGTGACTTGAGAAAACACACGTACATGCTTGTTGTGGATTCACCTTTTCTTCCTTCCATGACTGAACCAACGTGCCTCACATGCCTAACGAAACATGCGTCGTGACTCTTACATGGTCCCACTTCCACGCCCACGTCACTCCCGAGACTTCACAACCATGCCTCTTTAACCGAGCATTCTAACACATGCCTGTGCCAACGCACTCTTGTACTACATCCATAGGGTTGATACCCGTGCCTCGAGAAGCAGCATGTCTGTGCCTGTGTTGGCTGCATTTTCGTGCCTCCGATGCTTACATCCACGTGCCTCATGCGACGCTGGCCTCCTCTGCCTGCGTCAATGTGCCTGTAGAACCTGCACTTCCATGCCTCGTGTGCCTGCATCCACATGCCTGTAGAGAGGCTCCACTTCAGCACTACTACGTGACTTCACAAATGTGGTTCCTTCATTTTTGTGCCTACACGTACCTGCACCCACGTGCCTCATGTGTCACTCGCCCAGGCTCTTACGTGCCCCGTAATGCCACACCTCACGTGACTTCACGAACGTGGTTCTGTAACCGAGTAGTCGGACCCATGCCTCTGCCGCCACATATTTGTGCATCCAGAGAGGGCACAGACGTGACTTGAGAAAACACATGTACGTGCCTGTTGTGGATTCACCTTTTCTGCCTTCCGTGCCTGAACCAATGTGCCTTTGTGTTTGTGAGACTTCACAACCATACCTCTTTAACCAAGCATTCTAACACATGCCTCCCCCAATGCACTCTTGTACTACATTCACAGGGTTGATACCCGTGCCTCGAGAAGCAGCATGTCCGTGGCTGTGTTGGCTTCATTTCCGTGCCTCCGCTGCTTACATCCACGTGCCTCACACGACACTGGCCTGCTGTGCTTGCGTCAACGTGCCTGTAGAACCTGCACTTTCATGCCTCGTGTGCCTGCATCCACATGCCTATAGAGAGGCTCCACTTCAGCACTACCACGTGACTTCACAAACGTGGTGCCTTCATTTCTATGCCTACACGTACCTGCACCCACGTGCCTCACGTGTCACTCGACCAGACTTTTACGTGCCCTGTAATGCCACACCCACGTGACTTCACGAATGTGGTTCTGTAACTGAGTAGTAGGACCCATGCCTCTGCCGCCACACGTTTGTGTATCCAGGGAGTGCACACCCGTGACTTGAGAAAGCACACATACGTGCCTATTGTGGATTCACCTTTTCTGCCTTCCGTGCCTGAATCAATGTGCCTCACGTGCCTAACAAAACATGCGCCGTGACTCTTACATGGTCCCACTGCCACACCCGCGTCGCTCCCGAGACTTCACAATCATGCCTCTTTAACCGAGCATTCTAACACATCCTCTCCCAACACACTCTTGTACTACATCCACAGGGTTGATACCCGTGCCTCGAGAAGAGGCATGTCCGTGCCTGTGTTGGGTTCATTTCTGTGCCTTCGGTGCTTACATCCACGTGCCTCATGCGACACAGGCCTCCTGTGCCTGCGTCTATGTCCCTGTACAACCTGCACTTTCGTGCCTCGTGGGCCTGCATCCACATGCCTGTACAGAGGCTCCACTTCACCACTACTATGTGACTTCACAAACGTGGTGCCTTCATTTCTGTGCCTACACGTACCTGCACCCACGTGCCTCACGTGTCACTCGCCCAGACTCTTACGTGCCCCGTAATGCCACACCTCACGTGACTTCATGAACATGGTTCTATAACCGAGTAGTCGGACCAATGCCTCTGCAGCCACACGTTTTGTGCATCCAGAGAGTGCACACCCGTGACTTGAGAAAACACACGTATGTGCCTGTTGTGGATTCACCTATTCTGCCTTCCGTACCTGAACCAACGTGCCTTTGTGTTTGTGAGACTTCACAACCATACCTCTTTAACCGAGCATTCTAACACATGCCTCTCCCAAAGCACTCTTGTACTACATCCACAGGGTTGATACCCGTGCCTCAAGATGCAGCATGTCTGTGCCTGTGTAGGCTTCATTTTCGTGCCTCCGCTGCTTACATCCACGCGCCTCACACGACACTGGCCTCCTGTGCCTACGTCAACGTGCCTGTAGAACCTGCACTTCTGTGCCTCGTGTGCCTGCATCCACATGCCTGTAGAGAGGCTACACTTCAGCACTACCCCGTGACTTCACAAACGTGGTGCCTTCATTTCTGTGCCTAAACGTACCTGCACCCACGTGCCTCATGTGTCACTCGACTAGACTTTTACGTGCCCCGTAATGCCACACCCACGTGACTTCACGAACGTGGTTATGTAACCAAGTAGTAGGACCCATGCCTCTGCCGCCACACGTTTGTGCATCTAGAGAGTGCACACCCATGACTTGAGAAAACACACGTACGTGCCTGTTGTGGATTCACCTTTTCTGCCTTCCGTGCCTAACAAAACATGCGCCGTGACTCTTACATGGTCCCACTGCCACGCCCGCGTCGCTCCCGAGACTTCACAACCATTCCTCTTTAACCGAGCATTCTAACACATGCCTCTCCCAACGCACTCTTGTAATACATCCACAGGGTTGATACCCGTGCCTTGAGAAGCAACTTGTCCGTGCCTGTGATAGCTGCATGTCCGTGCCTCCGGTGCTTACATTCACGTGCCTCACGTGACACTGGCTTGTCCCGTGGTTCTCTAACTGCCTGTAGAACCCACACTTCTGTGCCTCCTGTGCTTCCCTCTGCGTGCCTATAGAACCTGCACTTCCGTGCCTCCTATGCCTGCATCCACGTGCCTGTAGAACCTGCACTTATGTGCCTCATGTGCCTGCATCCACATGCCTGTAGAGAGGCTCCACTTCAGCACTAACAGTCTCAACACTAAAATACTAATAATATTGTAGCACAAAAAAAAAACCAAGCCAAGCATAACGAATCTTGATGCTCAAACGGATGGTTGAAGATTAGAGACGGTTCGATGGTTTCCATCTCTCCCTCCCTCTTCTACTAGCTTCCTTCCCCTTCCGCAAAGTAAATCTCGAAACCTTCATCAATCCCGCACGCTCTCCTCCTTCCTTCTGCACACAAAGCCAAACTCCAAATCGAGTTCGCGTCACCAGACAACCGCCACCGCGTTCGCCAACCACACTCAAATCCGACATACAAACAGCCACACTCTGCCCGCGACAACACCAATAACCCCGCCGGCTGCGGCGACCGACGGTGAGGACTTCAACAGCGGCGGCAGAAATCTCAACAAAAAAGGAGCAACAACACAATAAGCAGATGGAAGCGAAGAACACCGCACAAGTAATTGAAGGTAATTATTATTCTATCCCACTCCATTCCACCGGGTAGATCGTAGTGATTTTTTCACTTCCGGGAACATCAACCCTAGCCACTGCTACCAAGGAGTTTTCTAATAACCCAATTCAATTTGCCTAACAAATTGAACTAGCACAGAGATGAGATTTAATAGAAATGCTACTGCTCTCCGCCCTGGGATTTTCGCCATACGATTTGTGTTCAAAGGTAAAAAAACCTGAAACATCAGTAACTACAATATGTCGATAGATCAAAACCCCGCAAGCATCCTGAGAGGCCAAAACTAATAACCGTACGAGATTTTCTACATCCCTTGTCCCGTCAATGTAACCATTTTTCAAATTAATTGCCTCTGGTGTGAAATACCGTAAACAAAGAATAGGTGTACCCTGTGCTTCTAGGGTAAAACAACCCGTGCCTCTCTATCCACACAAATTTGTTTTGACACCATGCAGGTTTTTTTCCTGTGACACTCGATTCTGCTTCTAACACCTGCCCATTTTTATGCAGCAATGACAAATCCTCACGAAGAAGCTAAACCCAGCAAAATACTGACGAAGACCCTGCTGAAGACCTTGTAATCCAGCAAGCTCCTGTCAAAGATTTGATCAAAAGTCTCCATTGTCCATCTACAAAAAACTATATTGAGATATTAATGACTTAACTGATATCCTTGACAACAATAACTTAACTATGTCTACAAATAAACTACATGCCACTTTTTATATATTTCTTTATAGAAAACATTAAAAAAATCGCACACTATCTTATTTTTAATTCAAAAACAGTTTAACTTACCCAATAAATCTTCAACTATCATTGATGATATTCCTCCCATTATGAAATATCACTTGCAGAGTGCATTTTTGTCTAAGAAAATGCTTCACCCTAACTTCACTTCCCCAGCTGCACTCATAACCATAATTAAAATTTTCTTCCATCCCCTGATTATCTCAATCGGTAACAATAGTAATAACCTATCTTAACTCAAGAAAACAAAACTAAAAATCCCCTTTGGGAGTTTCACATTCCTTATGCATAATCATGGAAGATATATATTTTAAATGTGTATCAATTATTTTCGGTCAAAAAGAACATCCTTTTTTGTTACCTGGTAATTATACAGGACATGAAGACGGTGATATTCAAAGCACAGAAACAGGCAGCATGTCTCCTCATTCATCAGGAAAGGACACAGAACAAAACATGAGGAACAAACCACCTGCGGAAGAAATGATAACTTACACCAGGCTCAACAGGATTAAACATCTAGCAACAAGAAAAAAAAGAGAAAATCAGATACAAGCATTGTTTTTACTCCTGGAGCAAAAAGGCAAATGCAAAAGGACAATGATGAAAACATCATCGACACTAGTACCTTGCAGCATCATCCATTACCTCTAATGGTACTCCCGCCAACAGCACCAACCGCCACGAAGAAACAAGGTGAATGCAAGAAGAAAAACAAACGACAAAGGATAGAAAAAGAACAAGATGATACCAACAGCAAAGGTTCAGATACCAATGATGATGACGATGACAGGGAACATGATGCAGATTTCATTCCTGAAAGTGCGTTATATCGACTGGAGGGGGGTGAATAGGCGATTTTTATGAAAGTCTTCAGAACATAGAAGTTTTGAAGACAAACGATAAAATTAAACCTATTACCATGCAGCGGAAGGTAGACTACACTAGGCAAACCATAGTCAAGTATTCAATGAAGTGAAAGCACAAAGACTAATAGCAGCTAGGTAGTAAGGATCAGGTAGGAAGATATTGTGAAGCCAACCAGAACACGCAGTCACTCAGTGAAGACAAATGATAGTGCAAACATACAATGACTTCACAAGGAGTAATAGTAAGTAAAGGGAAGTGAAGATGAAACAAGTGACTCATTGAAGACAATGATTTGTTGGACCAGTTCCAGTTGCTGTGACAACTGTACGTCTGGTAGGAGCGGCTAGGTCTTTAAACCTTACGACACACAATCCCGGACACCCAGTCCTGAACACGCAGCTCAGGACACCCAGTCCTCACCGTATTCTCCTTGAGTTAAGGTCACATAGACCTCGCCCAATCACTCTCGTAAGTCTTCAAGGTAGACTCCCAAACCTTCACAGACTTTGTTCACCGGCAATCCACAATGTCTCTTGGATGCTCAGAACGCGATGCCTAACCGGCTGGAGGATGCACAGTCCTCAAGTGTAATAAGTCTTCAGATCACACAGACAAGAAGACTTAAGTGATGCCCAATTCTCTCTGGCTCTGGTGGTTAGGGCTTTATCCTCACAAGGAATTCTCTCTCAAAGGCTTCGAGGTGGGTTGCTGTCAAACGAAAAAAGCCATACTTTCAATCTGAGCAGCCAACCATTTATGGTTGTAGGGGGTGGGCTATTTATAGCCACTTGGCAACCTGACCTGATTTGTCCGAAATGACCCTGGGTCACTAACGAACTGACACGTGTTCCAACGGTCAGATTTCAAACTCACACGGAAACTTTACTTGGGCTACAAGCAAAGCTGACTTGTCCGACTCTGGACAAGATTCGCTCTCATAGTCTTCGCTCGAAGACATAGGTTTTTGGTTTAAGCATCACTTCAGTCATTTTGACTTGTTCTCTTGGACCCCACTTAATAGTACGGTGGTTCCTATGACTCAACACAAAAGAAAAAGAACTACGAAAGATCTAAGTCTTCGAGCTCCATAGGCTTCATATAGTGTCTTCTCTTGTCATAGTCTTCAATGTGAATATCTTCATATACCACCTTTGACTTCAATGTCTTCATACATTTTTAGGGGTCATCTCTGGTAGTAAAACCGAATCAATGGGGGACTTCTACCTGTGTTATCCTGCAATTCTCACAAACACATTAGTCCCTCAACTAGGTTTGTCGTCAATACTCCAAAACCAACTAGGGGTGGCGCTGGATGCACTTACAATCTCCCCCTTTTTGGTGATTGATGACAAACTAGTTGAAGTTTTCAACGGGGAATATAATCTGTGAAATTGTAAAGGATAAGGAATTGTCTTCATAAGTTGCAAGGGCTCCCCCTGAAGATGTGCATATAAGTTAATTTGTTTTTGGAATGAAAATGCACATGGCAGGTTGTACTTGTGGAGATCCACTTCAACTTATGATGACAATCCACTATGCATGTGAAAGTATATGAAGATAATGACATGCATAATGGAAAATGGACGTCTGCGGAATGATCTAAGTGCGGAATTTATCGTCGCACATGCGGAATTTATCTTCGCAAAACAAGGTGGCAAATAAGTAGCAGACGACCATCTAGTTTAAGTGTTACAACTCATAAGAACCAGATGTAGCAAAAACGAGAGTTGTAAGCACGAAGCAAAATATAAAGCACGTGCCCATATGGACCCGCTTGAAGACTATCAATCTCATATGCTTCTCCCCCTTTTGTCAGTAATGACCAAAAAGGTTTGAAGACATAGAGCCTCTACTTGTTCCCATGAGGAGTAGGTGAAGTAGCAGGGTTGTTGGTGTTGTTTGGTGGTGCAGAAGAGCTTGGAGGTGCTGAAGGAGGTGGCGGTGAAGTAGCATCGTCTTCTTCCTCAATAATTCTGGCAGTGACTATAGCAGCAGAGGAAGAGAACTCAGAGTCTTCAAGGGATGGAGTTCCTAGCAGCACAGCCCTTCGAGGAGGTGTGGAGTCAAACTTGAATCTCTCAGTGAAGCCATCCTCTTGAAGATCAGCTTCAGAACACATCATCGTGAGCCCTTTCCATGTGCGGCGACAAGTTTCATGGGCAACGAAAGCATTCTTGGTGGCAAGATTTCGAGTGCGATTAACATCCACCAAGAGGCTTTTCATCTGACGCTTCAGCCAGTCATGATGCCTATCCTGTTTCTGATGTAGAGCCACAAGAAGCTCTCGGTCATTGAGAACACGAGTGCGCTTCTTGGGTCTTGGAGCAGTGGCACTGTCAGTGGCTTCAGTGGAAGCAGGGTGTGGTGCACGTGTAGTGCCAGCCAAAGGATACACCCAAGAAACTGCTTCAACACCTTCAACGTTCTGAGTAAAACTCTGATGTTCTGCATTCTGAAGACTTAGAGGTTGCTTGGCAGGCTCAGAATAAATGGCTTCAGTAGACATGTCCACGTCAGGCAAGAAGATCCGATGGTTGCGGGCTGAGGGCTGATACGAGATGGTGGAGTGTAGCTTGATCAGCCGCATGACCCAAGGGGCGTAGAACTTCAAACCAAACAGATCAATGCCTGATGCAGCAAGTTGGCGTATGAAGAAATCCTGTGCATTGAAGCATTTTCCATGAAGTATATAAAAGACCAAAGTCTTCATTGCACCCTGAAGCTTTCCATTTGGAGAGTGCCCTTTGATAGGCCAGAGAGTTCGCCTGATGATGTGATAGATGGTTCTTGGCAGGTACTCAAGGTCTTCAACAAAGAACTCTATGGGATAAGCAGCATCTTGGGGCAATGGCTTCATCATGCTGAGCATCTGACTCATATCAGGTTCTGGCCGCTGAAAGATGCTCTCAGTAGCTTCAGCATGCAGCTGACAGCCTTGCTCGAATAGATCGCCAGGAGTGGGAAAGCCAGTGAGCTCAATGATGTCAAATGCATTGGCTTCGTGATGAACGTTGCTAGTCATCCACTCTAGGACCCAAGTCTTCGGATCTTTGTTGTACCCTCTGATGTGAAGTGTGGCATAGAATTGAAGCAGCAACTCTTCATTTCAATGCTCTTCATCAGTAATGAACGGCAGCAGTCCAACTTCCTTGAAGCAATCTAAAGCTTCTTCTAGACAGGGCAGACCAGCTATAGCTTCAACGTCAAGGCGCTTGTGTGGGAAGATGCGACCTTGGTTGTAAAGAATGCAAGAGTAATAACTTTGCTGAGGATAGCTACAGAACCGATCAGATGATATTCTTTCCCTTGAGTAGGGGTTCCTGGAGCTATTGAAGAACATGTTGTCTGCCCTGAAGCCATTGATGTTGAAGGAGCCAGGTGCTGATGCAGGACCTGGAAACCTTGGCAGTCTTGGGATTGCCTTCTGGACCTGAGGCCTATGCTCAACATGATAGTCGAATTGGGGACCGGCAGCAGACTCAGGAACAGAAGTGGCGGGATCAGTGGCTTCGCTGTCTTCTGAAGCTTTTGCTGGGCAGGGCTCCATATTAGCTTCATTGGTGGTTGTGGCAGACTCACGATTTTCATCCTCCACTTGACTAGCTGGAGGGTTGGTCACAAGCACATTCTCCTGGAGAACTTCTTCTTGGTGGGACAGGGGATTGGGATCTTGTGGGACTCCTTCTTCTGCGGCTGATGCAGCCGGAATGTCTTCAGCAGAGACTTGAGGCCTTGGACCTTTGCAAAGCCTGCAGAACGCAGACGACACCTGTGGAGTTGGAGTGGGCTAGGCCTCATAGTCTTCTCCCTCTTGTGGGCGATCCGCCCATGAAGCATCCTGTGCAATTGGCGTCAGTGGACGACCAATGCTGATGAGTTCGTTGTTTTCATGTTAAGGAAGGACTGCACCATCTTCTACATTGTCATGTTGACCAATGTCTTCAGCAGCGATGGGATCAGCTGCTGGAATGTCTTCAACTTCATGAGCCTCTATGGAAGCAGGCTCATGAATTGTCAGTTGTCGTTCAGCTTCAGGATAGACCATAGAAATGGGTTCTATCAAGGGCTCTGTGGAAGCAGCCCGAGCTTTCTTGGTCCTCTTCTTCTTCTTGGAGGGGGCAGTAGGAGAGGCTTCAGAGTGTTTCCTCTTCCTGGCTTCAGCCTTAGCAGTCCTTGTCTTCTTGAGCTCTGAAGCTGTTGGCCGGCTTTTTGGCTTCGAGCCAGTCAGTCTAGTTGGGAAGACAATCGGAACTGCTTCTTGCCTTGGTGCATCAGGTTCAACCATAGCAGGCTTCTTCTTCTTCTTTGCGGCCATCCTGGGGTCGATGCCAGGACGCCCAAGTGCCTTGCGCTTCTCAGCCTCATTATAAGCTTGCACACATCTGTCAGCCAGAGTCTTCATGCGCTCACGCGAACCTTGAGCTTCTGCACGCTTCTTCACAAAGGCTTCCTTGAGCTCGTGCATCATTGTCTTGAAGTTCTTCACTTCTTGCACGCTGAGCTTGGCCATATGCTTCTTGAACTGAGCCTTTTCATAGTCAATCTTCTGCTTCAGTTCAACAATGCGCTGGGCAATAGCAAGTTCAGAAGCAATGGCGCCTTGGAAGGCGACACTGAGGCCAATGGGTAGCTGTAGATCTTCAAAGCTGATGTTTGGCGTGTCAAACCACTCTTCAATGAAGTTGTGGATGATGGTGACATCAAAGAGAGGCAGATCATTGAAGATGTCTGCTTCTTCTTTGCTCTTGATGAGTTGCTCAAGAGCATCATCTGCAAGATCTTCATCACTTGACAGATCAATGTCGTCTTGGCAAGTGTGAGACAGAGGCATCTTGGCCTTCTGGGGCTTGGAGACGCGTGATAGGTCTTCAGACTGCACACTGTCTTCAGGAGGTGCAGTTGCCAATGGCTTCGCCCTTGAGATTTTTGGTGAAGGGGACGACTTTGAAGCTTTTGGCTTCTTCAACTGCTTTGGCTTTGGCACTGCAGGCGCGTCATCAGACTCAGTGTCAGCTCCAGGCTCATTCACCGCAGTCCCTTGAACCAAGATGTAGGTGATGAGGCCTTCAAGGTTGGCGAAAGGACCGATGACATTGGGTTCTGCATGTCGTGTGCCATCTGCCCTTGGAGATGAGGGACCAGGGTTGAAGTCTAACCCAAAAGTCTTCTTGTTCTGCTTCACTGAGTTCTGAGCAAACTGGAAGTTGCGCTTGAACAGATTGTCATCACGACACCATAGCAGTGACGACGAGTGTGCATCAGCAGGCTGTGGTCCACGCACCATGCATGGATAGAAGCCTTGAGCAATGGCTTCAGCTCTGGACCTGGGTAGAAGATTCTTGAATAGGATGTCTCCCCATGGTCTCTTGATGGCGTTTTTCTCAGCATACTCCTGGGTCACAAATCTGTATTTGAACCATTGTTCTGCCCAATATCTTCGAATCCATTGGATTCGGGTCTTGCGCTGACTGTAATCCTCTTCATGATCTGTCTTGTACATTTCTGAGAGTTCATCTGGCAGATCTCTGGAGGTCTCACCATGACGCTTTCTGCCACCCTTCCTTGCTGCTTTCTCTGAAGCCATAATCTTTAACTTGAAAGGCTTCAAGACGTTCAAAGGCTTCAAAGGTTTTCATTTGCTGGACCAACAGGAACTGGCTTCGGGAGAATTTATGTGATGCTGTAAGAATTCTGCAAATGAATGCAGACTATGAGAACCAAAGGATTCTCCCACGGACATGTACCTGTGACAGCATTAAGGTGCGAGGGAAGGGGAAGAGGTCATATGCATTCTCAGAAGATTTTGAAGATAAATCAGTTTAGAAGACATTGACCTCATCGTGCGAATACATTCACTCATAGATAAGAAGTTGGTTCCAGATTTGTACGAATCCACAGATCAGTGCAAGTGAGGAATCTAACTACTTTGTGAAGCACAAGTGAATATACTAGGCATGTTATGAGATGCAGTATGAGAGAGATCTAGCTTGTGTGAACAGAAACTGCTTGTGGTAGAAAGTGACAAATCCATAGGATCAATGCTGCTGTAAAAAGAGGAAGTTTTATTTACCACACTAAGAACTGCTAGACGGAGTGTAAGATGAGGCCGAGCAGTTCGATCTTCCGTGCCCTAACTTGGCGACGGAGGACACCTACGGCGACGGTGGAGAGGACGATGTCCGCGGTCGGCGTGAAGACGGCGTCGGAGAGGTTGCGGCAGCGAAGCGCTTCGTCACCGGCGTCGTCGAGGGCTAGCGGTGGCGCTAGGGTTCGTGCGAGGGTGGAAGAAGAGATAATGACCGCTGTGTGTGTGTATTTATTGGTACAGGGGTGGCACTGTGCTATTACACAGGTGTCCCTGGCGATTCGCATATGAGGAACACGTGGCCATTATGCGGAATTTTGGGGTTTGTTCCACGTCCCACGCATGCCTGGATTGTCGGGTGGTCGTTCCTACTTCTCCGGATTTCATGTGGAGGAATGAGCATTGAAAACGGACTTAATGGTTGTCTCTGTATCTTCTGCTGACAAGGACGCAGAGAAGACATTCGACAGTTTCAATAGAATGCATATGACTTGGGGAGATAGAGTTTGAGATAGAAAGCATAGAGAGGTTAGGGTCCGATCACATTCACTTAGTTCAAAAGATTCAACACGAAGACATAGCTATAAGTGAATGCTGTAGAGGACAGAACACTAGTATATATATATATATATCTATAATCAACATAGTGAAGATAATCATGACAATATGTTGAGATCGAAGCCAAACCAAATGTGAAGACATTGCAAGGTAACGCCATTAGTGAAACACTTCAAAATAGAACATTTGGTGGTGGCGTTACCCACCGTATAGGAAGTATTAGACCCAGACACGGCGCATAATTATCGTGGCGCTCCGAAGTCAAATTCCACATTAATGTATTCACACTTAGAATATATGTCTTCATTGATTGAAGATATACTTTACTTCGTGTGTTGCACATCTAAGTCATCAATATGCATAAGGGTTAGGATGTGTGCCTGATCACAGGACATTTGAGGATTCTAGGATATTTAGCTCACACCGTAACTTGCAAAACCTCTTCTCGTCCAAGGGCTTGGTGAAGATATCTGCCAATTGCTCTTCAGTGTTGACGTGTATGATATCAATGTCTTCCTTCACAACATGATCTCTGAGAAAGTGATGACGAATTTCAATGTGCTTTGTCTTCGAGTGCTGAACTGGGTTGTTGGCAATCTTGATGGCGCTTTCGTTGTCGCAGTAAAGTGGCACTTGCTTCAGATAAATGCCATAGTCCTTGAGTGTTTGCTTCATCCACAAAAGTTGAGCGCAGCAAGATCCAGCAGCAATGTATTCAGATTCAGCAGTGGAGAGAGATACACAGTTATGCTTCTTTGAAGACCAACATACAAGTGATTGTCCCAGAAAGTGACATGTGCCTGATGTAGACTTGCGATCAACTTTTTCACCAGCATAATCAGCATCCGAGAATCCAACCAGATCAAACTCTGAGCCCTTTGGATACCATAATCCTAGAGTTGGGGTGTGAGCCAAATATCGAAGAATTCGCTTCATAGCTAAGTGATGTGACTCCTTTGGTGCCGCTTGAAATTGAGCACACATGCAAACACTAAGCATAATATCTGGCCTAGATGCACATAGATAAAGTAAAGAACCAATCATGGAGCGGTATACCTTTTGATCGAACTCTTTACCATTGTCGTCAGGATCCCGATGATGTTTGGTTGGCATTGGTGTTGTGAAGCCTTTGCAGTCTTGCACACCGAACTTCTTCAGGCAATCTTTGAGATACTTCTCTTGAGATATGAAGATGCCATTGCGTTGTTGTCGTATTTGAAGAC
Source organism: Triticum aestivum (assembly GCF_018294505.1). NCBI lineage: Eukaryota > Viridiplantae > Streptophyta > Magnoliopsida > Poales > Poaceae > Triticum > Triticum aestivum. The sequence continues at coordinate 311,341,222 of NC_057797.1, forward strand.
CAAGGAAGAACTTCAGCTCCCCCATCATGGACATCTGATATTGCTCTTGCATCATATATCCAAACTCTTCACTGTACTTCCGATTGGTGCAGCCAAAGATAATGTCATCCACATATATTTGGCACACAAACATTTCACCATCATATGTCTTTGTGAAAAGAGTGGGATCTAGGGAAACAGGTATGAAGCATTTGCTCTTCAAGAAGTATTTGAGTGTGTCATACCAGGCCCGAGGGGCTTGTTTGAGGCCATAGAATGCCTTGTTGAGCTTGTATACCATGTCAGGATGTTTTGGATTTTCAAAGCCGGGCGGTTGTGCAACATACACTTCTTCTTCAGTCTTGCCATTGAGAAAGGCACTCTTCACATCCATTTGATATAGAAGTATGTTATGATGATTTGCATAGGCCAGCAGTATGCGTATGGCTTCAAGTCTAGCCACAGGAGCAAATGTTTCATCGAAGTCAATGCCTTCCACTTGAGTATATCCTTGAGCAACGAGACGAGCTTTGTTTCTGACAACTTGACCATGCTCATCTTGCTTGTTGCGGTATATCCATTTGGTGCTTATTATATTGTGCTTCCGTGGATCAGGACGCTTAACCAGTTCCCATACATTATTCAGCTCAAACTGTTGAAGCTCTTCTTGCATAGCTTGAATCCATTCAGGTTCCATGAAGGCTTCTTCAATTTTCTTGGGTTCTGTTATTGAGACGAATGTGAAGTGCCCACAGAAATTTGCTAGCTGAGTTGCCCTTGAACGAGTGAGTGGACCAGGTGCATTGATGCTATCAATTATTTTTTCAATCTGCAATTCATTGGCAACACGAGGATGTACAGGGCGAAGACTTTGCTCTTGTTGTTCATTGTCGTTGTTGGAAGGAATGTCTTCAGGCTAAGCATTGTCTTCATGTTGATCAGGTGCTGAAATGATAAGTTCTTCTTCAGGATGAGCTTCAGAAGGTATAATTTCTCCAGTTCCCATTAGCTTGATTGATTCACTGGATGGAACTTCATCTAGCACATTTGGCAGCTGCTCTCTTTGTGAACCGTTGGTCTCATCGAACCGCACATCCACTGTTTCAACCACTTTGTAATGAAAGAGATTGAAGACTCTATAGGAGTGCGAATCCTTTCCATATCAAAGCATAAAACCCTCATGTGCTTTTGGTGCAAACTTTGAGGTGTGATGTGGGTCCTTGATCCAGCACCTTGCGCCAAATACTCTGAAGTAACTGACATTTGGCTTCTTGCCAGTAACGAGCTCATAAGATGTCTTGTTCAGTAGCTTGTGAAGATAAACACGATTGATTGTATGGCATGCAGTATCAATGGCTTCGGGCCAGAATTTTCTTGGGGTCTTGTATTCATCTAGCATCATTCTGGCCATCTCAATTAGTGTTCTGTTCTTGCGTTCGACGACGCCATTCTGCTGTGGCGTGTACGGGACTGAGAATTCATGTGTGATGCCCAAGGTATCAAGATATGTATCAAGGCCAGTGTTTTGGAATTCAGTGCCATTGTCACTTCTGATGTGCTTTATCTTGGCGCCAAAATTGTTCATAGCTCGATTGGCGAAGCGTCTGAAGACATCCTGCACTTCAATCTTGTAAAGGATTATGTGCACCCAAGTATATCTACAATAATCATCAACAATAACGAATCCATAGAGGCAAGCAGTTGTAGTTAGAGTTGAGTAATGAGTGGGACCGAAAAGATCCATGTGAAGCAGTTCGAAGGGTCCAGTAGTGGTCATGATTGTCTTCGAGGGATGTTTGGCCCTCGTCATCTTCCCTGCTTCACATGCACCGCATAAGTGGTCTTTCTTGAACTTGACGCCCTCGATGCCTATGACATGCTTCTTCTTTGCAAGGGTGTGGAGGTTCCTCATGCCAGCATGTCCAAGCCTCCGATGCCAGAGCCAGCATTCTGAAGCCTTTGCTAGAAGACATACTTCAAGCTGTGGCCCTGTTGAGAAATCTACCATGTACAAATCATCTTTTCGATACCCTTCAAACACTAGAGACTTGTCAGATTCCATTAGTACAAGGCAATGATATTTTCCAAACATTACGATCATGTTCAAATCGCAGAGCATTCAGACAGACATTAAGTTGAAGCCAAGGGATTCAACAAGCATGACTTTATCCATGTGTTGATCCCTTGAGATTGCAACTCTACCTAGACCCAATGCCTTACTTTTACCAGTGTCAGCAAATGTGATGTGGCTCTTGTCGGATGGACGTAAGCTTGAGTCCATAAGAAGACTTCTTTTGCCAGTCATGTGATTTGTACACCCACTGTCAATAATCCATTCTGAAGAAGCTGGTGTCGTACCCTACAGTGTAGTTAGGGGGATAGGCTTCACCAAGAGCATTGTGAAGCAAAAACATTTGACAAACCAGTGGGTTATGAAAGCTTAGATCTAGGTTAGGACTAATAGGGAGAGTAGCAAGCGATTCAGGTACGAAGTACATAGTAAGACCATTTGGGCATTTGATCTTGCGCCCTACAAGATGTTTAAGGTCCCCAGCAATAGCGTCAGACGATTTTGGTTTTCTGCTGGAGACCTTTCCCTGCAAAAGAGAGTTAAGCTTTCTTAGCCACCCACATCAAGGGCGGCTTAGAAGCAGTAAGTCTAAGTGCAGCATCTAAGAATTTTGGCTTTGAAGCCTTAGCAAACAGTCTTGCAGGCGGACAATAGTACTCATAAGAATAAGCAGAATAGTTCTTGGTCTTATGAACATGGCGGTTTGATGAACCGCTCTCATATTCATATGCCTAAGTATGGTTTCCCAGCAAAACATTTGCGTTAGTGCGACTCAGGTGAGTCCTTTGTCTGTATGAAGCCTTTGGACCGTATGAAGCCTTTGGTCTGAGGTTTGTCTTCTTCATGTGAGGTGTCATGATGACATTCACAGGAAGACTCTCCAGACACATTTTCGGAACGCATATCTTCTTCATAGGCGGTCCATTCCTGCAGTTAGTACCAATGTACCTGGCAAACACTTCACCATTCTGATTCTTAAACAGTATATAGTTTGCATCAAAGGATTCATCAATGATAATGGGGTTAGCACATGTGAAGCCAGATAGATTGGATGGATCTGCTGAAGGTTCCTTTGCAGCAACCCACGTGGTTTTGGGGTACTGCTTAGGTTTCCAGTAAGAGCCATCTGCATTCATTTTCTTTACGAACCCTACACCCTCTTTCCTAGGGTTTCGGTTTAGAATCTGCTTTTTCAGGACATCACATAGCGTCTGATGCCCTTTAAGACTTTTGTACATCCCTGTTTGAAGCAATGTCTTCAACCTAGCATTCTCATCAGCAATAGCGGTGGTATCCTCAGCAGAGGGGTTAGTTACCACATCAACAGTTGAAGATATTGCAACAGCAGTAGCAGTAGAACATTCAGCAACAGAAGTAGCATTATCATGCTCAATGCATTTAAGACATGGTGGTTCAAATCCTTCCTGAGCGGGGCTGATCTGTTTGGCGCGAAGTGACTCGTTTTCCGTTTGAAGATCTTCATGAACCGCTCTCAATTTCTCAAGATCTTGCTTCCTTTGAAGATAATAATAGGAAAGCTTTTCATGAGTTGTTGAGAGAGTTTCATGACGACTTTCAAGTTCCTGATACTTAACATGAAGATTTTTTATGTCTTCAATTAAGGATTCAGATCGAGTCATTTCAGCACCTAACAGATCATCGCTTCTGTCTAACAGTTTTTGAATATGTTCCATAGCTTTCTGTTGTTCAGTTACAATTTTAGCAAGTGTTTTGTAGCTAGGTTTTGAACCACAATCAGAGTCCTCGTCACTAGATGTTTGATAGTGAGTAGTGCGTGTGTTTACCTTGGCACCGCGTGCCATGAAGCAGTAAGTAGAAGCGGAGTAGTCCTTGTCATTTGCATCGGTGTCGGTGATGAAGTCATTGTCTTCAGTGTTGAAGATGGACTTGGCAACGTATGCTGTAGCCAGACTTGCGACGCCTGAGTCGGATTCCTCCTCAGACTCCACCTCCGCCTCCTCAGAAGCAGACTCCTCCTCTGAATCCATTTCCTTGCCAACAAACGCACGTGCCTTGCCAGATGAGCTCTTCTTGTGTGATGAAGACTTTGAGGAAGACTTGGAAGAAGACTTTGAGTATTTTTTCTTCTTCTTCTTGTCGTCAGAGTCATATTCCTTGCTCTTCTTCTTCTTTTTGTTATCATTGTCCCACTGTGGACACTCAGAGATGAAGTGGCCAAGTTTCTTGCACTTGTGACATGTTTTCTTCTTGTAGTCATGAGCAGGAGCTTCATCATTCCTTGAACTTGATCGGGAAGACTTTCTGAAGCCTTTCTTCTTGGTGAATTTTTGGAACTTCTTGACAAGCATAGCAAGTTCCCTTCCAATGTCTTCAGGATCATCAGAACTGCTGTCAGATTCTTCTTCAGATGAGGAGACAGCTTTTGCCTACAAGGCACGAGTTCGCCCATAGTTTGGACCGTAGATATCTCTTTTCTCCGAGAGCTGAAACTAATGTGTGTTGAGCCTCTCAAGTATGTCAGACGGATCGAGTGTCTTGAAATCAGGACGTTCTTGAATCATCACGGCCAGGATGTCAAATGAACTATCAAGTGATCTCAGCAGCGTCTTGACGACTTCGTGTTTGGTAATCTCAGTGGCGCCGAGGGCTTGAAGCTCATTTGTCATGTCAGTGAGTCGGTCAAATGTGTGCTGGACATTCTCATTGTCATTTCGCTTGAAGCGGTTGAAGAGGTTGCGAAGGACACTGATTCTCTGATCTCTCTGGGTTGAGATGCCTTCATTGACCTTGGAGAGCCAGTCCCAGACCAGCTTAGATGTCTTCAAAGCACTCACACGGCCATACTGTCCTTTGGTCAGATGACCACAGATGATATTCTTGGCAGTAGAGTCCAGTTGAACGAATTTCTTGACATCAGCAGCAGTGACACCTTCTCCAGCCTTGGGAACGCCGTTCTCGACGACATACCATAGGTCGACGTCAATGGCTTCAAGATGCATGCGCATCTTATTCTTCCAGTAGGGATATTCAGTTCCATCGAAGACGGGGCACGCAGCGGAGACTTTAATTATCCCTGCAGTCGACATAGCTAAAACTCCAGGTGGTTAAACCGAATCACACAGAACAAGGGAGCACCTTGCTCTGATACCAATTGAAAGTGCGTTATATCGACTAGAGGGGGGTGAATAGGTGAATTTTATGAAAGTCTTCAGAACATAGAAGTTTTGAAGACAAACGATAAAATTAAACCTATTACCATGCAGCGGAAGGTAGACTACACTAGGCAAACCATAGTCAAGTATTCAATGAAGTGAAAGCACAAAGACTAATAGCAGCTAGGTAGTAAGGATCAGGTAGGAAGATATTGTGAAGCCAAACAAAACACACAGTCACTCAGTGAAGACAAATGATAGTGCAAACATACAATGACTTCACAAGGAGTAACAGTAAGTAAAGGGAAGTGAAGATGAAACCAGTGACTCGTTGACGACAATGATTTGTTGGACCAGTTCCAGTTGCTGTGACAACTGTACGTCTGGTTGGAGCGGCTAGGTATTTAAACCTTAGGACACACAGTCCCGGACACCCAGTCCTGAACACGCAGCTCAGGACACCCAGTCCTCACCGTATTCTCCTTGAGCTAAGGTCACATAGACCTCGCCCAATCACTCTGGTAAGTCTTCAAGGTAGACTCCCAAACCTTCATAGACTTTGTTCACCGGCAATCCACAATGTCTCTTGGATGCTCAGAACGCGACGCCTAACCGGCTGGAGGATGCACAGTCCTCAAGTGTAATAAGTCTTCAGATCACACAGACAAGAATACTTAAGTGATGCCCAATTTTCTCTGGCTCTGGTGGTTAGGGCTTTATCCTCGCAAGGAATTCTCTCTCAAAGGCTTCGAGGTGGGTTTCTCTCAAATGACAAAAGCCGTACTTCCAATCTGAGCAGCCAACCGTTTATGGTTGTAGGGGGTGGGCTATTTATAGCCACTTGGCAACCCGACCTGATTTGTCCGAAATGACCCTGGGTCACTAAGGAACCGACACGTGTTCCAACCGTCAGATTTCATACTCACACGGCAACTTTACTTGGGCTACAAGCAAAGCTGACTTGTCCGACTCTGGACAAGATTTGCTCTCATAGTCTTCACTCGAAGACATAGGTTTTTCGTTTAGTCATCACTTTAGTCATTCTGACTGGTTTTCTTGGACCCCACTTAACAGTACGGTGGTTCCTATGACTCAACACAAAAGAAAAAGAACTATGAAAGATCTAAGTCTTCGAGCTCCATAGGCTTCATATAGTGTCTTCTCTTGTCATAGTCTTCAATGTGAATATCTTCATATACCATGTTTGACTTCAATGTCTTCATACATTTTTAGGGGTCATCTCTGGTAGTAAAACCGAATCAATGAGGGACTTCTACCTGTGTTATCCTGCAATTCTCACAAACACATTAGTCCCTCAACTAGGTTTGTCGTCAATACTCCAAAACCAACTAGGGGTGGCACTAGATGCACTTACAATTCCTACAGACGACGATGATGCCGAAGAGCATGATAGCGACGCAGAACATGACGACGATGTAAAAACACACTTATGTACTAATTTAGAATAGCACTATTCAGCACTCTGGATCTAACGTTCCTTTCTAACGAAACCCTTTCTTTTTGTCTTTTGAAACAGAACAAATCAGGACAGAAGGACAGAAAGAGGAGAAAGACAAGTGGAAAAGAATTGGCAGCACCAACAGTTGACGAAGAACAGCAAGAAACAAACAAAGAGAAATGCCAAATCAAGGCAGGGGCAGCATTTGCTCATGTCAAGAAAGCATGGAATTTACTTAAAGAGTGTCACAAGCAAGATATTAGGACAGGAGGATTTGGCAACATAGAGAACTGCAAAATAACGGGCTCCATTTGCAGACCACTTGCAACACACATCTACGACAACCTGGACACAAAAAGCATGACAATAACCTTCGGTGATGGTACCGAAGACAAGAAAATCAAGATTACTAAGGAAGCTATACACAAGGTGTTTGGATACCCAAATGGCATGGAAAAGTAAGCACCAAGGCCAGCGAAGAGCCCAACTTTAATGAAAGAACTGATGTCAGACCTTGGCTTCAAACATACAGATTTCAAGCCAAAAGAACTGTTCATGGAGCTAAAAAAACTGGTATAACTAGATGACGAACAGTCAAACAGGAAATCAGTTAAAATATTTTTCCTTATTTTTTTCCACAACGTTGTCTGCGGGTCAAGTGCCGCTATCTTCGCCCGACAAGCTATAATGGTAGAGGACATGAACTATCCAGAGATGGCAAAGATGGACTTCTGCGAGGTTATCATCGAATATATTAAGGAAGGAGCAAGATATGGCAGAAACACGGAAATTTGCCTCAGGAAGAAAAGAACAAAAAGCATGTCAACGGTTTGTCACAGGGGCCAGTAATCATGTACCTCAACTCACTGCTGCTGCCAACCGACACAAAAGAAATGCTGAAGATTGCAAAGACAATGGACAAGATCTCATTACCACGAGAAAACCATCTCAACGAGAGTGACCTAGCAAAAATAGCTAGAGCAGACATGAAAAGTGACGGAAAAGCACGACCAGATGACTATGAATTTGGAAGAATACAAGTATAGCTATATTGTACATAAATCAATTCTTCCCTTTTTGAAAGCGGTTTCCATTCTAATCAACTAGATTCCACCAAAACGATGCACATATGGAAATGAACAGCAGAGAGGAACTTCTATGCCAACATAGCATCAACTTCGTCTTCAATTCACCAGATAGTAGGAGAACATCGCAAACAACAGCAACACCATGTAACGCCCGGATAATTACGGTACAGTAACCCTCTACTAGTGAGGCCACTTCACAACTGTTACTGTTGCTAAACTCACTCTATTTAAAAATGATTCAAATTCAAATTAAAAATCAAGTGAAACAAAAAAATTCAGGCAGTAAAACTAAAATGTCCGAATAATTCTATAATTTCCCTTGACCATTGTCATGTTGAAACCAACTTCATTCGACTCAAAAATAAATTCCTAGTAAAATAATAAGTGTTCCTACAACAGTTATTTTGGCTTTACCAATATAAACAATTATTTATTTTTCTCCAACTACCTCCAAACTTCGTGTGTCAGCTCCTAAATATACAAAGTATTTGTGCCAAGTGTTAGATTGAAAAAAATTTAATTGCTATTTATTTAGGATGCAAGTAGAGTAGAAAACTAAAAAAACAATAAAAATAAAAGGACCTAAGCTACTGTGCAAGTGGGCTCTAGTTCCTACAGTATGGCTTTGCCCAATTCGGCCATCCTTTTGACCTCCTCCCGGAACAGGAGAAGGCCGATGCGCCATGGCCGCCGAGCGCTCGACTACACGAACTTCTGCGTCGCAGAGGGTTTAAGAGCAGCCCCTGCCCCCTTTTCCTCTCCCCCGAAACCCTAGCATCCCCCCAGATCCCCTTCCTCTCGCTCTCCCTCTACGCCCTAGACCTCGTCGCCGCGTCATCGTCGATCTCGCGGCCACCGACTCCCCATCACCGCATCGCCATGTCCATGAGGTTCTCGATCGACTGCTTCATCATCTCCATCATTGGATCGAGCCAGGGGAGC
>NC_057797.1:311350455-311355451 GCF_018294505.1 Triticum aestivum
CCCCTGCACACCCCGCGCGCGCCCGTCCGCCCAAGCCCATGGCCGCCATCACCTGGGCCTTCCCCTGCACCCCCGCGTGAGGCCTCCCTACCTGCCTTTGCCTCGCCCACGCCCACCTCCGCTCGCGTCCGCCATGGCTGCCGCTCCCTGCTACACGCTATCCCCGCCGCGCCCCTACATCGCCGCGCGTGCGTACCGCCGCCCGCGCTACCCCCGGTGCGTACTTGCTGCTGCCGCCGTGCCTGCTGCACGCTGCTGCCGCCGGCCCCGCCTTCTGTCCCACATCGTCATATGGGTGGTATTACGATCTTTTATTCCTCCTCTATACTCTGGGACTCTAATATCTCGTCTATTCGGGTTAAACTTTTTACTAACTCTGACTCTAGGATCTCGTAACCACTTCCTTCCGGAGAGCCCCTTCACTACAGATGATCGCTTGCTTCGTCAGAAGATTCTGCGGATACTCCTCGATGTTCCTGAGACCCTGTGCCCACTGCTTTGCAGTTCCTGACCACCAATAATCCCCGTGAATAATATCCTTTCCGCTTGTACCTTCATCCCCAGTTGATCCTATTATTACAAGATGCCCCTAGTACTCTCTGTTGTTTCAAGAATCCTTTGTGCCTTCTGCTTTGCAGCTTCTTTTGCACTACGGATAATTCAATTAACCGGGGTTCGTTCATCCCCAGTTGTTCATATGCTTTCCTAAATACTTGGAAATACTATCTGATCTTCCAAAAATCCTCAGCAGCCTATTGTTGTTGAAATTCTTGATTGCTTGCATTATGGTTAATTCCATATTTCTAGTAATCTTCATTGACACCCTCTGTCACTATCGTTTGGAGTCCCTTGATCCAATATGTCGCGAATGCTCGTAATCCTCAATCAGATCCTAGCATTCATCCTTGCGGCTCAGGCGTCACTCCAAACCTGAGCATGTTCTTGTCAAATCAAACCTTGATTGATTGTCGATCTCTATAGATTCAACTCAATTATCTTTAGATCAGAGCCTCTACTTCAGATCTTTTGATTTGAAAACCACAATTCCTTTGTATTCAAGCTTTGAAGTTATCCAGTTATGTCTATAACTCGATGCCTTCGCATTCTTCTTCTTCTGGGTGAGTATCGATACTCACATCAGATCTTTTTGGACCGCCATATCCTTGGTTGGATTATTATCTGACAATGTCCTTCATATTCATTAAACTTGTGAGTTTTGCCCTGACACATAATGCCGTTGGTAAATTCTATCATCTGCTTTTGTCAACCATGCTCTGCTTTCGAGCTGGTATATTTTAATCCTGAAGTTAGTGGTATATGTTCCTAATATACACCTACGGGTTGAACCTATACCTTCCCTATCCATGTGAACTCGAAAGAGATGTGAGTCATACTCTTCTGGTGCTTCACCAGATAAATCTTCCGCACTACAAATTCTTCGAAAACGAGGAGTGAATGAAAGGTTATGCATTGAAGAAGTGGGAGTCGGCCTTGAACCATGGTGTTCATGCCCATGGACCCGATGTAGAACTTATCATGGAAGCTACTCGTAAAAATGATTACCCCTTGCTATAAGTTCAACTTGTATCCGTGGTTTGATCATTCATAACCGTGGTTCCGACCATAGTTTCTCCTTAATTCCATTTCCTGGACAAGTTAAAATACTTGTCTTCTGCAGATCATTTCATCTGTCCAACCTCTATTTTTTATCTACCTCGAGTATTGTCCCTTGATATCTCAAGGATATTGTTTCATTGCACTACCTCTTGTGAATTCTGATTGGAATGATACTCCATCACATCATTCCTAGCCTGATCGGCTATATCATTACCATGCTAAATTTTAACTATGCTACCTGGTCTTTCTTCCCAGAGCACAATTTTCGATGATGAGGTAAGCCTACGTCGATCTTCCTCGTCATATCTTTTAGCCTTGAACAGCAATCTTAATTTCGAGTTTGTGTCGTACCCGTGGTTCCAATAACCTTTCGGTTCATCATTCCTTTGACTTGATGTCATTGCTGATCGATTACATCTTCGTGAAATCGCTCGACAAATGTGTCGTGATCATCAACAACATTCTGAGCTCTTTCAGGATATCAATCTAATTCTTGAGGAGAAATACCATCCTTGCCCATCGATGGTTCGTGTTGTCATCAACGCCATCCTTGACGTCCTACCAATACAGACTTGATCATGTTTTAGTTATATCTTACATTCCATGATATTCTTGGAAATGTTCCTTCGTGTCTCTTGTGATCTTCAGATCCAACACTTACTTGGACTATGTTATTGCTACCTCGAAGCATCACAAAGGTATTCCGAATATCAACAAGAACATTGGAAGCTCATTGCCGAATGTTTCTTGATCTATTATCCAAACACCGTTCTATGGGTAATATCATGATTCTTACCTCGCCCCCTTTATCTAAATGCTTTTGAACTTGCTGTCATATCATGTATATCCTGCTCCGCTTCCCCTTGGGAAGGATATACTCCCAATTCTTGTGTGTAAACACATTTTCCTTTCCAATGTTTTGATTAATCTAATGATCACCTTTTCTTTTCCTTTGTTTTGTTTAACCTTTCTTGTGGTTTATGAGATCTAAGAAGTAATAGTTCCCTGCTTATGAAAACACCTCGGTGTACAATCCATGTCAGTAAGACCCTGTTACTATAGTTGATAACATTTCAGTAGCCACCGATGGACGAGAACTTTGCCTATTGGTCCGCCTCATTCAACGAGCAGGAAAATAGTTCTCTCCGTCCCTCGCCCTTGGTACCAACGTTGTTGACAACATAACTGATAGTCTATCATCTCACATGTCTTGCTATCGGCCCCCCTTTATACTCTTAACCCACATGGTGGGCCCATAACCCACAGTTCCACGGGATCGAAATCTGACTCTCCTGTACACCCTTGTTTCTAAAAGTTATTCCTCACGCTTGGCTTCGTATGTAAATCACGAGCCACCTTCCTAGAGTTGATCTACTCTGGTTTCAGGCACAATATTTATTCTGTTGCTCTGACCCCCCCTTCACACTACTTCAGGCATCGAACGATTGCTTAACCATTTGAAACCTTCGTACACTCTTATAATGCTCTCGGTGTGTTTCATGTAGTCAACTCAAGAGATACTTTATGCTTCTTCCCCTGAGTTAGCCGTCTGATACTCAAACTTGTTAGAATCAATCCTTATAGACCTTCCCCTCTTATGTTTTTGTGAGTACGATGAAGATACTGAAGGCAGGACGATGACTTCATCAGGATGCCCTGATGCAGCAAAATGAAGGCATCAACTAAAGGGATCAGCTTCTTCGAGAAGAGCAACCAAGGATGAGGAGATACGTTAGAATTTCATAACCAGAACCTTCCCCCTTACTCCACCTCTTAAATCTCGGGACGAGATTTCTTGTAGTGGAGGAGAATTGTAACGCCCGAATAATTACGGTACAGTAACCCTCTACTAGTGAGGCCACGTCACCACTGTTACTGTTGCTAAACTCACTCTATTTAAAAATGATTCAAATTTGAATTAAAAATCAAGTGAAACAAATAAAATTTTCAAGCAGTAAAACTAAAATGTCCAAATAATTCTATAATTTCCCTTTATCATTGTCGTGTTGAAACCAACTTCATTGGACTCAAAAATAAATTCCTAGTAAAATATAAGTGTTCCTACAACAATTATTTTGGCTTTACCAAAATAAACAATTATTTATTTTTCTCCAACTGCCTCCAAACTTCGTGTGTTAGCTCCTAAATATACAAAGTATTTATGTGCCAAGTGTTAGATTGAACAAAATTTAATTGCTGTTTATTTAGGATGCAAGTAGAGTAGAAAACTAAAACAAAAACAATAAAAATAAAAGGACCTAAGCTACTGTGCAAGTGGGCTCTAGTTCCTATAGTATGGCTTGGCCCAATTCGGCCAGCCTTTTGACCTCCTCCCGGAACAGGAGAAGGACGAGGCGCCATGGCCGCCGACCGCTCGACTACACGCACTGCTGCGCCACGGAGGGGTTAAGAGCAGCCCCTGCCCCCTTTTCCTCTCCCCCGAAACCCTAGCATCCCCCAGACCCCCTTCCTCTCGCTCTCCCTCTATGCCCGAGACCTCGTCGCCACATCATTGTCGATCTCGCGGCCACCGACTCCCCATCGCCATGTCCATGAGGTTCTCGGTCGACTACATCATCATCTCCATCACCGGATCGAGCCTGGGGAGCCAAACCGATGACGCCCCCGTCTTCTTCTTCGCCCACGGCCACCGCGGCCATCACCGTCGATCCCCACCGCTGATGCCTCCTGACCTCCTCGAGCTCGCCCCACGCTCACTGTGAGCCCCCTCCGTCGACCCCCCTGTTCCTTTTTCCTTTTTAGCTGTCATAGTCCGCCGCGCCCGAGCCTCCGGCCACGCCCCGACTCCGCTCCCGTGTGAGCTCACCACGACACCCCCTTGCACACCCCGAGCGCGCCCGTCTGCCCAAGCCCATGGTCGCCGTCGCCTGGGCGCTCCCCTGCACCCCCGCGCGAGGCCTCCCTGCCTGCCTTTGCCTCGCCCGTGCCTACCTCCGCTCGCGTCCGCCATGGCCTCCGCTCCCTGCTACACGCCATCCCCGCCGCGCCCCTGCATCGCCGCGTGTGTGTGCCGCCGCCCGCGCTACCCTCGGTACGTACTTGCTGCTGCCACCGTGCCTGCTGCACGCTGCTGCCGCCGTCCCCGCGCCGAACGACGCTCACCCCACCCCTGTATCCGATGCTCGGCTCCGCCCGCGCTTATGCCGCTTGCCCGCCGGCGCCTGCATCTCCAAGCGCTGCTCCCTGCGCGCCCGCCTCGCCCCCTGCGCCATGCCTACTGCGCCCCGCCGTTGCGTGGCCTCGCCCGCCGTTCGTCCTGCCTCGCAGCCGCGTCGCCCGCTACCGCTACCCTTCTACGCCGTCCACCGCTGCCCCGCTTGCCTCCCGCCGGCCAGCGCTTGCTTGCTGCAGTCCGCCG